>NC_086106.1:11127500-11332500 GCF_963921235.1 Mobula hypostoma | reverse complement strand
GGCTACCAACAGAGGGAACCTTTCACTCCAGCATAAGCTGCCAAAGGAGAAACAGAGGCCAATTAATTACCCAACTGAGAGGGGCAGGCGCACTAGGGTCAGTAATAGTCTTCCTCACTGCCGTGTGCCATAACCAAGCATGCAGGACAAAAAAACATACATTAATAGAACATGTAAGTGGCACGCATAATTAACATTCATAAAATAACATACAATAACATTAATACAAAAGTTAAAAGTTAGGCATTCGATGTGGGGTATTGAGGGATGCGGGGGGGTGGGGAGCTGCAGCAAAGACTGGGCCTCAAGCCTCGGGCTTGCCTGCTGCTGCAGACCAGGTGGAGAGGCAAGGAAGCACTGCAGCGTGGGCGAGCTCGGCTGGGGCCCGGCCTCACCCGTCAGTGCTGCCCCCTCGTGTTCGAGCGGTGGAATGACAGGCTGGATTGCGTGCATCCGTAAACTGCCGGGAGACTGTACCATCGGTTGCTGGGAATTGCCGCTCAGGGTCTTGGGACTATACATGTTTTTTTAAACCACCCTCCCCCTTGATATTTCGAATTATGTTACTCGCTATTTTTGAATGTTTGCCTGCTATTTTGCACCTTGGCCCCAGGGGAAAGCTGCCTTGCTCAGATGTATCTACGTATGGCTTGTGTGATAACTAAACTTGACTTGATTTGAAGAGGCCTGGGCTCTGAGTTCGTGAGCAGGAGGAATTGAGGACTCTAGCGAGGGCCAGGTAGTCTTCAGCTTTGATAAAGGTCGCAGAGGAAGGCTGGAGGCAGCGAGAGTGAAAGAGAAGACAAAGAAGAAGAGAAGGAAATAGAGAAAAGGGAAACTATGGAATGAGGGTGAAAGAAGGGGAAGGGGTGGAGACCTCGTACAGGATGGTTGGTGATCTGTCACACTGCACATTAATGCTTCCCAGTACCTCCCCACCCCACCCGCCCACGTGGACTGGCTCTACAAGGCCTCTATCCACACCCACAGCACCACACTCGCGCCCGGAACCTCCTTTACAAAAGCAACGAGGATGTAACAGTGACAGCAAAAAGAGAGAGGCTGCTCGGCCCGACCCCTCCATGCTGGGGCTACGCTCCCAACCCGCGGCCGACCTGGGCGCAGGCTTCGGCCTGTAAAAAAAGGCCTGCCAGCTGCCTTCGGACCCCGGCAGGGGGAAAAAATCCGAGCCCAGCGGTAATCAAAGTTCAAGGTGCTGGCCAGTGGAAGACACAGTCTCCCCTCTGCCTCCTGCCCACAAAAATGGGAATGTTTTACTTCCAAACTGAACAATTAGAGAATTGGAAAAGGGGAGTAAAGAGCGCTGGAGGGTCTGCCCTCCCTCCCCCACCTCAGGATTATGGAAAAGGACTGGGGAGTACTGAGGGGTGAGCAAAGCCGTCCAGCAGCCTCTCCACCAGCCTCGGAAGCTCCAAAAACCAGTCGGCATCACATCAAATCTCTCGCAAGTGCAGGGGCTCCCCGCCTCATCCGACCAGCAGATCCATCACACTCTCTATATCGGCAAAGTCTGTTCGCCCGCTGGGCGCCCGGCTGGAGGATCGGTCGCAGGGGGCTTTGGCCAGCGGGCAGGGAGGGAAGGCGGCCACTGGCGCTGGCATTGGCTTGATTGGCTCCCAGAGCGCAGCGGAAAGGGCCGGCTGGGTGTCGTACATGGAGGTGTCAATGTCCTCAAAGATGGCGTCCAGGGAGCCGTCGACCAGGAAGGCGTCCGATTCGGTGATCTCGAAGGTGGCGAAGATGGAGTCGAGGGGCCGGGAGCCGGGCGAGCCAGGCCTCGCGGGCTGCAGCTGGTCGTCCTCCGCGGAGGCCTGCTCCCGCGCCGGGCTGAGGCCCTGCGCGTAGTCCAGGTCCTGCAGGATGCTGGAGATGGCGGAGGAGAGCGAGGAGTCGTTGCCCGAGAGGAGGCCCAGGTCGGCCTGGGCCGGGTTGTTGTTCTGGTCCACGCCCTCGGGCTTCGGCGCGGCCTGGGCCGGGGGCTGGAGCTGGGGGGCGGAGCCGGCCTGCGGCGGCAATCCCTCGGCCTGCAGGCGCCGCAGGGCGTTGGCGATCAGCACGGAGCGCCGCAGGTTGCATTCGGCCACAGCACAGCTCTGCTGCAGCTTGAGCAGCGACAGGTCCAACAGCGAGTCGCACTGGAAGGCCAGCGGCGTAGGCGGGGCAGCATCGTCCTCGCCTCGTTTACGTTTCAGCCCTTTCCCCGGGGTAAACCTGAGCAGAACAGTACAGACTGATATCAGACTGATCCCCGAAACTTCTGAGTAACTCTAGGCAAGAGCACAGTAACAGTAAGCGGTGTGACTCTGGAAAAGTCCGTCGCTAGGGGAAAACTTTTAAACCACATGAAAACTTCTATGTTATCTTTACAAAATTTAAGTTGCAAATTCATTTACTTTAGGGTGGCAATGAAGGTTTGTTTCACTGCTGTTTCTGTAACAATTGTTTTTTGACCAGTTGGGTTTGCTCGCCTGAGTTGGCCCCCCAAACCTGGAGGGCCGGTGGACCACTCTTAGTCTGGCCTCTGCCCTTTGACCTGTGTGGCATGGGTGACCCTACAAGGCCCTGACTCCAGCCGACATCGCTCTCCGGGTCACTGAGGCACGCAAGCCCCCAAACCCTGCGACACGGTTGAAGTCCTCAGGGAGGTTAAGTTTTAAAGATGCAATAACTTAAATCTGGTATGCCTGAAGTTACATTAAAGTTTTAAAAATATGCTTTAAATTACATCTGCAGCTTTAAGTTACACCAGGATGGAGGTACAGAAACATTAGGTCCCGCACCAGCAGGTCCAGGAACAGCTATTACCATCCAACCATCAGGCTCGTGAACCAGCCTGGATAACATCACTCACCTCAACACTGAACTGATTCCACAACCTATAGACTCACTTTCAAGGACTCTGCAACTCATGTTAGTTATTTAGTTAGCTAGTTAGTTTTATTTGAACAGACTGCCTTCTTCCGCACTTTGGTTGTTTTGTCAGTCTTTGTGTGCGTAGTTTTTCACTGACTGTTGTATTTCTCTGTTCTATCATGAATGCCTGCAGGGAAACGAATCTCGGGGAAGTATACGGTACTTTGATAATAAATCTACTTTGAACTTTGGCGGGTTGAAATTGATTTTTTTTTTACGCGGACGCACCGCGGCTCGGTACGGAAACTGCACTGCCTGTGACCAGAGGAAACACAGGTCCAGTCCATCAGAGAAACCAGCAACCCGCCACAGACTCTGTCTGCGCTCCCCACTTTCTTCAGAAAGTGGCCAACGTTATCGAGGACTTCCCCTGCCCAGGCCATTCCTCCTTCTCCGTCCTCCCGTTATTTAGACCAGGGGTCCCCAGCCCTTTATGCAAAAATTCTACTTTTAGAAGAATGAGAGATCTTGTAGAAACTTATAAACTTATGAAAGGGATGGATAAGGGCAGGAAAGTTGTTTCCACTGGTAAGTGAGAGCAAGAACCAGGGGTACACAGCCTCAAGATTTGGGGGAGTAGATTTAGGACGGAGATGAGGAGGAACTGCTTTTCCCAGAGAGTGGTGAATCTGTGGAATTCTCTGCCCAATGAAGCAGTGGAGGCTACCTCAGTAAATATATTTAAGACAAGGTTGGGTAGATTTTTGCCCAGTGGGGGAATTAAGGGTTATGGGGAAAAGGCAGGTAGGTGGAGATGAGTCCATGGCCAGATCAGCCATGATTTTACTGAATGGCGGAGGAGGCTCGACAAGCTGGATGACCGACTCCTGCTCCTATTTCTTTTATAGAACACAGAATAGCACAGCACAGTACAGGCCCTTCGGCCCACAATGTCATGCCGACCCTCAAACCCTGCCTCCCATATAACCCCCCCATCTTAAATTCCTCCATATACCTGTCTAGTAGTCTCTCAAATGTCACTAGTGTATCTGCCTCCACCACTGACTCAGGCAGTGCATTCATAGTCATAGTCATACTTTATTAATCCCGGGAGAAATTGGTTTGACGCACCAACCACTCTCTGAGTAAAAAACCCTCCTCTAACATCCCCCTTGAACTTCCCAGCCCTTACCTTAAAGCCATGTCCTCTTGTATTGAGCAGTGGTGCCCTGAGGAAGAGGCGCTGACTATCCACTCTATCTATTCCTCTTAATATCATATATACCTCTATCATGTCTCCTCTCATCCTCCTTCTCTCCAGAGAGTAAAGCCCTAGCTCCTATACTATGGACCGTTACCATTAACCGAGGGGCCGGTGGACCCAGGTTAGGAACCCCTGATTCAGACGGTGGAGATGATGACGACATGTACCACCAGGCTCATGGTGGCACCATCCTGTTATCAGACTTTTGGATGGATCTCTCTTACGCCAAAGGATGAACCCTGGATCTCCCAGTCTATCTTCAAATCAAGTTCAAGTTTAATTATCATTCAACTGTACATGAACACAGCCGAATGAAACAGTGTTCCTCTGAGATCAAGATGCAAAACATACACAGCACATTCAAAACATCAAGCAAAAAAAAAAGCCCAAGTCCCTGATTGACATATCCAGCAAAATTGATGGTCATAGAAAAGTACAGCACAGAAACAGGCCCTTTGGCCCATCTAGTCCCTACCAAAACATTTAAACTACCTACTCCCATCAACCTGCACTGACCGTAGCTCTCCATGCTGCTACTATCCATGCACCTCTCCAAACTTCTCTTCAACGTTGAAATCAAGCTCGCATCCATCACTTGTCCCACACTCTCGCCACCCTCTGAGTGAAGAAGTTTCCCCTCATGTTCCCCTCAAACTTTCCACCTTTCACCCCTAATCCACGACCTCCGGTTGTAATCCCAACCAGTTGGTTGAGTTCCTGCCAATCCAGCTTGTCATTCCACCGATTAAACACCAGAGGGCGGCACCAATGGGAGAGGCCAGTTCCCAACTTGATGTAACCCTCCTATTTCATTTATCTACCTGCACTGAAATTTCTCTGTAACACAGGGTTGCCAACTTTCTCACTCTCAAATAAGGGACAAAAGTAGCAGTCAAAATACGGGACACTTGTGTTTACCCCGAGAAAGACTACCATGACCATGAAGCCTTGCGTGGGCACCTGTGGGATTAAGTGGCCATCTCCTGTATGAACACGTTGCTAAGTGTGTATCTCTGCCCGTTCAGGACTGCTTTCTCGCGTCTCTTCACATTCTGCCTCATCGCATGCTCACGGCCCCATCAGCACTGCACGAGAGGGGTACAGGATTCTGAGCAGCTACAGGTTGTGCTCAGAGGCTCCTGGACCAGCCACCAGTGTCTGAATATTCAAACAGGCTCTGAAAGTTGGGATTTGCTACCAGTGTAAACGTGGTACATATTACTATTACTAATATTTACATAATACTATTTAATTATTTATGGTTTTATTACTATTTAATTATTTATGGTGCAACTGTAACGAAAACCAAATCCCCCCCGTGATCAATAAAGTATGACTATGACTATGTGTAACTCTGAAAAGTTATAAATAGAAAAGGTTAAAGTCAATTACGTGTTTGTATCATTGAGACTGTAATTCATGAAAGAAAGAGACACGGGAAAGAGGGAGGAAGAGGGAGGAAGAGGGAGGAAGAGGGAGGAAGAGGGAGGAAGAGGGAGGAAGAGGGAGGAAGAGGGAGGAAGAGGGAGGAAGAGGGAGGAAGAGGGAGGAAGAGGGAGGAAGAGGGAGGAAGAGGGAGGAAGAGGGAGGAAGAGGGAGGAAGAGGGAGGAAGAGGGAGGAAGAGGGAGGAAGTTTGTTTCTTCAAATGGAGGTTGGTGACAAATGGTGTGTCACAGGAGATCGTGTTGGGACCCTTGTTGTTCAAGGTTCAAAGTAATTTTACTATCAAAGTATATATTTCTTACCATATACTACCCTGAGATTCATTTTCTTACAAGCATTTGCAGTAGAACAAAGAAATACAATGGAAAAACTACACACAAACACTATAAAAGGCAAACTGTGCAAATATAAAAATGGACGGACAGCAAACTGAGAACAGGAATCGAAGAGTCCTTGAAAGTGACTCCCTAGGTTGTGGAATCAGTTTGGTGTTGAGGTAAATGACGTTATCTACACTGGTTCTGGAGCCTGATGGCTGATGAGTAAAAACTGTTCCTGAACATGGTGGTGTGGGGTTAAAGGAGACCGTACCTCCTAACCAAAGTTGCCTGTTGTTATTTTTATATTTTTTTTCCCCACGTGGCCTGAAAATTGTCGGACACTTTAAACGCTTAACTGTCCAGGAAATTCCATCTGCACAACAACAAAGGCTACGTGCGTGGAAGCATTTCAGTCACTGCGCGACCACGCAGCTTAGAGGGAACAGTGTTCTTACCCAACTGTATCAGCGAGAAGAGGAGAATTTGTTATTTGTATAAATGATTTGGAAGCAAATGCTAAAGACTATCAGCAAGCATGCAGGTGACACACAAAATACCCATGACTGTCTGGTTAGGTACAGCTCAAGTACCATCTATAAATTTGCTGATGATACAACCATTGTTGGCAGAATCTCAGATTGGTGACCAAACGGCAAGCTATACCAGCTAGTGGAGTGGTGTTGCAGTAAGACCAGAGAGCTGATTGTGGACTTCAGGAAGGGCAAGACAAGGGAACACACACCAATCCTCATAGAGGGATCAGAAGTGGAGAGAGTGAGCAGTTTCAAGTTCCTGGGTGTCAAGATCTCTGAGGATCTAACCTGGTCCCAACATATCGATGCAGTTATAAAGAAAGCAAGATGGTGGTTATATTTCATTAGGAGTTTGAGGAGATTTGGTTTGACACCTAAAACACTTGAAAGCTTCTACACATGTACCATAGAGAGCATTCTGACTGTCTGTATCACTGTCTGGTATTGGGGGGGGGGGCGGGGGTTGCTACTGCATAAGAATCAGAATCAGGTTTAGTATCACCAGCATGTGACATGAAATTTGTTAACTTAGCAGCGGCAGTTCAATGCAATACATAATCTAGCAGAGAGAGAGAGAGAGAGAGAGAGAGAAAAAAAATAATAAATAAAATAAAACGTAATAAGTAAACAAACAAGTAAATCAATTACTTACATTGAATAGATTATTACGAAAATGTGCAAAAACAGAAATACTGTATATTAAAAAAAAGTGAGGTAGTGTCTGAAGCTTCAATGTCCATTCAGGAATCGGATGGCAGAGGGGAAGAAGCTGTTCCTGAATCGCTGAGTGTGTGTCTTCAGGCTTCTGTATCTCCTACCTGATGGAAACAGTGAGAAAAGGGCATGTCCTGGGTGATGGAGGTCCTTAGTAATGGACGCTGCCTTTCTGAGACACCGCACCCTAAAGATGTCCTGGATACTAGAAGCTACAGAAAGTTGTAAAATTAGTCAGCTCTATAAAGAAGGCAAGACAGTGGCTATATTTCATTAGGAGTTTGAGGAGATTTGGTTTGTCACCAAAAACTCTCGAAAACTTCTATAAATGTACCATGTTCTGACTCTCTGCATCAAAGTCTGGTATGGTGTGTGTGGGGGGGGGGGTGGTCTATGCACAGGATCGAAAGAAGCTACAGAAAGTTGTAAAATTGGTCAGCTCCATCATGGGTACTCGCCTCCATAGTATCTAAGACATCTTCAAGGAGCTGTGCCTCAAAAAGGCACTGTCCATCATTAAGGACCCCCATCACCCAGGACATGCCCTTTTCTCACTGCTACCATCAAGGAGGAGGTACAGGAGCCTGAAGGCACACACTCAACGATTCAGGAACAGTTTCTTCCCCTCTGCCATCCGATTTCTGAATGGACATTGAACCATTTTTGTTATTATTGTTTTTGCATGACTTTTAATTTAACCATTTAATATACATACACTTACTGTAATTGATTTACTTATTTGTGTCTTTTCCTACATTATCATGTATTGCGTCGTACTGCTACCACCAAGTTAACAAATTTCACGGCATATGCCAGTGATTTTAAACCGGATTCTAAAATTAGGCACGGTTGATTGTAAAGAATGTTAACGTAGTTTGCAGGAGGATTTTGATGAATTGAGAGGCGGCAAATGGATTTCAATACAGACAAGTGCGAGGTGACGCACTTTGGCAAGTCAGACTAGTATAGGGCTTATTCCGTGAATGGTGGGAGACTAGGGAGTGTAATTGAACAGAGGGACTTGGGAGTGCATAGTTGATTGAAAAGAGCATCACAGATAGACAGGGTGGTGAACGGGGTGTAGCACACTGGTCTTTATCACTCAGGGTGTTTAGTATAAGAGAGGGGGCATTGTGCTGCAGTTCTAAAGTTGTCGGTGAGCTAAAGAAAAGTTTATTATCAGAGTATATACACATCACCACCTACAACCCTGAGATTTTTTTTCTTGCGGGTATAAACTTAGAAAATTTATAGAACAGTAACTGTAAACAGGATCAATGGACAGCCATCTGTGCAAATGCAAATATAAATAATTAGCAATAAATAATGAGAGCATGAAATAACAAGATAAAGTCCTTAGAGTGAGATCATCGGTTCTGGGAACACCAGTGTAGTTATCCTCTTTTGTTCAAGAGCCTGATGGTTGAGGGGTAGTAACTGTTCTTGAACCTGGTGGTGTGAGTCCTGAGGCTCCTGTACCTTCTACTTGATGGCAGCAGTGAGAAAAGAGCACGGCCTGGGTGGTGAGGATTTCTGATGATGGATTCTGCTTTTCTACGGCAACGTTTCATGTAGATGTGCTCAATGGTTGGGAGGGTTTTGCCCGTGATGTACTGGGCTGAATCCACTACCTTTTGTAGGATTTTTCACTCGAAGGCATTAGTCCTCCCATACCAGACCGTAATGCAGCCAGTCAGCACAGTTTCCACCACACACCTGAGGAAGTTTGCCAAGGGTTTTGATGACATGCACGAGGAGTGTACAGTTTTGGTCAGGATGAACTGGAAAGAGTTCAGAATTTGTGGAACAGTACTTATCTTCCATAAAACGACACACGGGACTGTGGTAGCAGGAACAGATGAACAAGTACCGAAGGCCATAATCCGGGGAAATCAAGGGCTATCGCCAGCCCAGCTCAACACTTCAGTGAAGTGGCCCCTACCCTTCGGTGTTTGAAGAGTTGAGCTGGGCTATGACAGCCTTCATGATCTCCCCAGATTATGGTCTCGGTCAATGAAATGCACGCCATTGTTTTTTTGGCCCTTTGAGGTCTGGGGGCGGTTGTGCTCCTGATGGAAGGGGAAGAGCCCAAACTTCTTCTGGATCAGGGAAGGAGGCTGAGGACAGGGAGAATTATAGGCGCAGGCAGTCAGAAACTCTGTGTCATGACTGCACTGAGTCACAGCATACAGTGGTGCTGGAAAGTTTGTGAACCCTGTAGAATTCTCTCCATTTCTGCATAAATATGACCACAAATGTGATTAGATCTTCACACAAGTGCTGAAACCAGATAAAGAGAACCCAATTAAAGAAATAACACAAAAAAACATTTATTTATTGAGAAAAATGATCCAATATTACACATATTGTTTGGAAAAAGTGCGTGAAGCTCTGGAGCAATGCCTTCTATAAAAGCTAATTGGAGTTGGGTGTTCCAATGAATGAGATGAGATTGGAGGTGTGGGTTGTAGAGGTGACCTACCCTATAAAAAAGACGCACAAAGTCATATTGCTGACAGAGCCCGCTCTTCTCAAGAAAGATTGGTTTATTTACACCATGCCTCGATCAAAACTACTTTTAGAGAACCTTAGAAGAACTATAGAGATTCATGAAGCTGGAAAAGGCTACAAAAGCATCTCCAAAGACCCGAGTGTTCATCGGTCCACAGTCAGAGAAATTATCTACAAATGGAGGAAACTCAGTACTGTTGCTACTCTCCCTAGGAGTGGGCGTCTTGCAAAGGTCACACCAAGAGCACAATGTGCAATGCTGAAGGAGGTGAAAAAACCCAAGGGTAACAGCAAAAGACCTGCAGTCATCTCTAGAGCTTGCTCAGGTCTCTGTTCATGTGTCCACTGTAGGAAAAACACTGAACAAGAATGGTGTTCGTGGAAGGACACCACAGAGGAAACCACCACTCTCCAAAATTTAAAAATTGCTACACACCTCAAGTTTACAAAAGACTATCCCGATGTTCTACAAAGCTTCTGGGACAATGTTCTGCAGACAGACACGACTAAAGTTGAACTTTTTGGCAGAAACTAACATTGCTATGTTTAGAGGAAAAGGGGCACTGCACGCCAACACCAAATTCTTGTCCCAGCTGTGAAGCGTGGTGAAAGGAGCATCATGGTTCAGGGCTGCTTTGTTGCCCCAGGGCCTGGATAGATTGCAATCGTTGAGGGAACAATGAATTCAAAATTGTATCAAGATAGTTACAGGAGAATATCAGGGTAGCCATCATCACCAGGAGCTTAAGAGAACCTGGATGATGCATCAAGACGATGATCCAAAAGACAAGAGTAAATCAACAACAGAATGGTTTAAGAAGAAGAAAAATTCATGTTTTTGAATGGCCGAGTCAAAGTCCTGACCTTAATCCTATAGAAATGTTGTGGGAGGACCTGAAGTGAGCAGTTCATGCACGGAAGCCCATAAACAACCCAGAGTTGAAGCAGTTTTGTAAGGAGGAATGGCCTGAAATTCCTCCAAGCCGATGTGCAGAACTGATTAAGTTATCGGAAAGTTATTGCTGTACAAGGGGGTCACACCAGTTACTGAAAGCAAAGGTTCACATACTTTTTCCCAACAAATACATGTAATATTGGATCATTTTTCTTAATAAACCAATGAACAAATATAATGTTTTTGTGTTATTTATCTAACTGGGTTCTCTTTATCCAGTTTTAGGACTCACCTGATGGTCTGATCACAGGGGGGGTGGCAGAGAAGGAGTGCCAGGGCAAGGGGGCGGGTGCAGGCACACCCAGCCCCAAGACACCAGCCAAGGGTCACACGATTCCAAACAATTGGTTTATTGACCATCGCAGAATACTTAAGGGGAAATCTAAAGGGGAGCCAGCTCCTGCAATCAGAGTGTGGAACGAGCTGCCAGCGGAACTGGTGGACGTGGGTTCTGTTTTAACACTTAACAGAAGTTTGGATAAGGTCCATGGATGAGAGGGGCATGGAGGGCTATGGCCGGGTGCACATAGATGAGACTGGGCCAGTACAGACCAGATGGGCTGAAGAGCCTGTTTCTGCGCTGTAGTGTGTCATATGACCCTGATTCTAAAGCCGGTGGGGGGGGGGGGGGGAGGTGGTGGAGGTTGGAGGGTGTCAATCCCGCTGCTCTTCCAGGATCGTCCCATTTCCGAAGACCCGGTAGCTTCGGCAGAGCTGGCGGGGGGAGAAGAGGGGAGTGCTCCGGGAATAGAGAATACACACCGAGAGTCAGGTGTCCCCGCCCACTGACCCCTGACCCCAGCTTCACTCTGCAGGCGCACAGTCCCCAGGCCAGGCTCCCTGAACTCACCTGACGGCAGCCATCGACTCCACCCAAGCAATCCCTCTGCAAGTCGCTGCTCCTCGCGGCTGTTCTGCGGCCTGAAACACCAGGAGAGAGTTGGAGTTAGCTCACCCCCCTGGCTACGGAGCACAGAAATACCGCCAGTCAACCGGACTGCCGCGATTCAGGCCGCCGTTCACTTTGAGAGCACTGCAGCATACAAGCAAGGATTTAAACGCTTAAACTCCACGAGGCATTGGTCAGACTGCACTTGGAGTGTTCTGAGCAGCTTTGGGTTCATTGTCTAAGAAAGGATGTGCTGAGGATCCGGGGAGGGTTGATGAGAATGTTTCAGGGAATGAAGGGGTTAACGCTTGAGAAGTCTTCGATGGCTCTCGGCCTATATTCACTGGAGTTTAGAAGAATGAGGGGGATTTTCAATTGAATAGTGAATATTGAAAGGTCTAGATGGAGCGGACATGGAGAGGGTGTTTCCAGTATCGGGAGAGTCAACGACTAGAGGGCATACAAGGACGTCCCTTTAGAACGGAGATGAGGAGGGATTTCTTCAGCTAGAGAGCGAAGAACCTGCGGAATTCCCTGCCACAGGCGGCCGTGGAGGCCAAGTCACCGAGTATATTTAAAGTGGAAGTCAGTGGCTTCTTGATTAGTAAAGGTGTCAAAGATTACGGGGAGGATGGAATTGAGAGGGAAAGTAAATCAGCCATGAACGAATGGCAAGGAAGACCTGATGGGCCAAATGGTCTAATTCTGCTCTCATATCTTACCTCATCTCGCCCTTGATTTATTTTACCCTCTCATGTGGGGGGGGGGGGGCACGTTTGTCCTTGTAAACGTTAAACCACAGGTCCCCTACTCCCAGGGTCTTGCAACCTCTTCCACACCCACTGACCGAGGGGGGAGGAGGAACCACTCGATAAGATCGTGCTGACCTGAATGCAGCCTCAGCTCTGCCCTCCTGTTACCCCCCCCCCCGGCAACCATTCACCACCACACCCCCCACCCCCACCTTCCTGATGAAGAATAAACCCATCTCTGCCCTCAGGAGGTACAGAAGCCTGAAGGCACACACTCAACAATTCAGCTTCTTCCCCTCTGCCAACCGATTCCTAAATGCACATCGAACCCTTGAACACTCCCACACGTTTTTAATATATTATTTCTGTTTTTGCACAATTTTTAATCTATTCAGTATACATATACTGTAATTTATTTATTTATTTATTTTTACTTTTTTCCTTCTAGATTACGTATTGCATTGAACTGCTGCTGCTAAATTCCACAACACATGCCGATGATAGTAAACCTGATTCTGAAAAACTCAAGAGTCTCTGCTTCCACAGCGCGCTGAGGAAGAGGCCTCCAACAACTTTGGCTCTCTGAAGGAATCTGCTTCATCCGTGTTAAATCGATGACTGCACTTACAAACAGAGACCCAGAGTCACTGCTGTGAAATTTGCTCTCTTGTGACACAGCAGTGCAGTGCATTACATATAATATACTAACAGGGGTTCCCAAACTTTTTCACGCCACTTAAAGGCATCCGTAAGTCTTGCGAGACCATGGATCTGCGCCTGGAAGGTCTTCACTCTCCAGGGCGCAGGCCTGGGCAAGGTTGTATGGAAGACCAGCAGTTGCCTATGCTGCAAGTCTTCCCTCTCCACGAGACCGATGTTGTCCAAGGGAAGGGCATTAGGACCCATACAGCTTGGCACCGGTGTCGTCACAGAGCAATGTGTGATTAAGTGCCTTGCTCAAGGACACAACACGCTGCCTCAGCTGGGGCTCGAACTCACGACCTTTAGATCACTAGTCGAACACCTTAACCACTTGGCCACATGCTCACACATGCCACAGACTAATACAATTAAGCAAGGGGTCAGCGGACCCCAGATTGAGAATCCTTTGCAATAAAATATAACGAAAAGTATTAAAAAATTAAGTAAGTAGCGCAAAAGGAGAGGACAAATAGTGAGGGAGCGTCATGGGTTCATTGTCCATTCAGAAATCGGATAGCGGAGTGGAAGAAACCGTTCCGAAAACATAAGAGTGTGTAACTTCAGGCTCCTGTTTCTCCTCTAAGAAGGTAGCAATATAAAGGGGGCATGCCTTGTGGGATCATAGAAATCTACAGCACATCACAGGCCCTTCAGCCCACAATGTTGTGCCGACCATGCAACCTTGTCTAGAAACTGCCTACAGTTTCCCTACCTCTATTTTCCTAAGCTCCATGTACCCATCTAATCTCTTAAAAGAGCCTATTGTATCCGCCCCCACCACCGTCGCCGGCAGTGCATTCCATGCACCCACTACTGTGTGAAAAACTTCCCTTGTACCTGCTTCCAAGTACCTTAAAACTATGACCCCTCATGTAAGCCATTTCAGCCCTGGGAAAAAGCCTCTGGCTACCCACATGGTCATAGTCATGACTTACTCATCCCGGGGGAAATTGGTTAAGACACAACACGCTGCCCTGGCCGAGACTCGAACCCACGACCTTCAGATCGTGAGCCCAACGCCCTAACCACACACATTGCCTCTAAGCGTCTTAGAAACGTAGAAACATAGAAAATAGGTGCAGGAGTAGGCCATTCGGCCCTTCGAGCCTGCACCGCCATTTATTATGATCATGGCTGATCATCCAACTCAGAACCCTGCACCAGCCTTCCCTCCATGCCCCCTGATCCCCGTAGCCACAAGGGCCATGTCTAACTCCCTCTTAAATATAGCCAATGAACTGGCCTCAACTGTTTCCTGTGGCAGAGAATTCCACAGATTCACCACTCTCTGTGTGAAGAAGTTTTTCCTAATCTTGGTCCTAAAAGGCTTCCCCCTTATCCTCAAACTGTGACCCCTCGTTCTGGACTTCCCCAACATCGGGAACAATCTTCCTGCATCTAGCCTGTCCAATCCCTTTAGGATTTTATACCTTTCAATCAGATCCCCCCTCAATCTTCTAAATTCCAACGAGTACAAGCCCAGTTCATCTAGTCTTTCTTCATATGGAAGTCCTGCCATCCCAGGAATCAATCTGGTGAACCTTCTTTGTACTCCCTCTGTGGCAAGGATGTCTTTCTTCAGATTAGGGGACCAAAACTGCACACAATACTCCAGTTGTGGTCTCACCAAGGCCATGTACAACTGCAGCAGTACCTCCCTGCTCCTGTACTCCAATCCTCTCGCTATAAATGCCAGCTTACCATTCGCCTTTTTCACCGCCTGCTGTACCTGCATGCCCACTTTCAATGACTGGTGTATAATGACACCCAGATCTCGTTGCACCTCCCCTTTTCCTAATCGGCCACCATTCAGATAATAATCTGTTTTCCTATTTTTGCCACCTCTTATACACCTCTATCAGGTCACCTCTCATCCTCTGTCACTCCAAGGAGAAAAGACCACGTTCACTCAACTTATTCTCATAAGGCATGCTCCCCAATCCAGGCAACACCCTTCTCTCAGGAACCTCAGACGGGCGTCACGGAAGCTTGGCAGTAAGTACGTGCCTGCGCTGTTATCAGGGTTCGATTCCCGCCGCTGCCTGTGAGGAACTTGTATAACCTCCCCGTGACTCCGTGGGTATTCCGGTCTCCTCTCACTTTTTAAAGTTGGTGTTGGTAAGCCATGCCGAGTCAGTACTAGAAGCGTGGTAACACTACAGGCTGTTCAGCGGCTGCCAGAGATCTGGGATTGTTCCCGGTGAGCCCTGGCTGGCAGAGTAGCTCACGCAACAAACACCAGTGGAACCAGAAGGTTGAGCAGCTTAACCCCGCCCGCCTCCGTAACCATCTCTGCGGTCTCGACACTCCAGCCCGTTGGGTGTCCCTGAACTTGATCGGCCCACCACGCCCCGAACCTCTGCCCTGACCGTCTCCACCAAACCCCACCCCTTCCATGGTCCCCGTGATTTGGCATCGGGCACTGGGGCATGACCCACCCGCCAGATGCCCCACAACGTTTAGGCCCGTTGAAGGAAGTTGATCATTGTCGGCAAGATATTAAACCGCTCTGATCCTAACGGATCGATTTTGGAAGTTATCAGCCGAGACCTCAAATTATTGCCTCCTCCTGGGTGACCCAGGCCCCCTACCTGATCATTCACACTCAGCGAGCTTCTCAACAGCTCCCAGGCCCCATCGAGACCCCCCTCCATTCTCCCACCCAGCCTCCACCAAACTCAACTCTATCCTGCCAGCTCCCGTTGATCCCCCCCCCCACCAACAACTCTACCCAGCCGGCCCCCACTGGGCCACCCACATCCAGCTCAACCAATCTCCAGTCTACTCACGCAACCCTCCCTGACACCCCCCACATCCAGTCCCCGCCAACCTCCAATGTACCCAGCCAGCACCCATTGACTCTTCCATCTCCCCCCCCGCGACCCTTCATCTCTCCTTGGGTATCTGGCATGTCTTACGGATGCTCTGAACTGGTGGTTATCACCAAGGGAACCTACATCGGGATGGGATCTTCCTGCCCCATCATTTCCAAATCTGGGCAACAAAGGCGGACACCAAGGGGGAGCTGATATAGACCAGCTCTGGGGCTCGGACAGTTGGCACCATTTGGCGGGGATGTTAACCCATTCCTACCCCCCCAACACCTCCCATCATTCCCAGACTGGCCTTTCTCCTAACACAAACCCCCTCCCCTCCTCTCCTCCCCCACCCCCCCGTTCACAGACAGCAGCAGCACAAAGTCCTTCTCCCCTACCCCCATATTTGCCCCTCCTACCCCCTCCCTCTCCCGCCAAACTAATCAGATGCATATCAGAGATGGATCAAGAGTACGTACTTTGGGCAAGTGTAATGGGTTAAAGTTGGAACGGGTTAAAGTTACCCCTCCCCCCCCACCTTCACTGTATGGATGGATGCTGTTCGATCTCCAGAGCTGGTCTCCCTCATCTCCCCCCTCAAAGTCCACCCACAGGTGGAGAGGATGGGGCAGGAAGATCCTATCCCAGTGTAGGAGAGGTTCGCCCAGCCTTGGTGGCACGGGGCACCCTTGGGAGATGGGAGCAGCAACGCCAGGGAGACGGGTGCGTACCCCCACCCCCACCCCAGAAGGGTAACTGTTGCCAGGGTAACTGGCTCACTCGAAGCCGGAAAGAGGTCCCAGCCGTCAAAAGGAGCAGGAAGACAGCCTGCCCCTCCAGAATTCGCAAGACAACCCCCTCCCCGTCCCAAATCGCTGTCCAAACAACAAGCGGCAATTCTTCCAGAGGTTCAGGGTGAAGATAGAAGAGTCGGGGAACCAGGGCCAAGGGGTGAGACCGTGTCACTGAGAACATTCACGGCACGGAGGGGGCGGGGGGGGGGGCAGGAGAGGCTGCCCACCGTCGCTTCCTCCGGCTCAGGACCGGCCCGCCGGCGTTTACCCCCCAGCGCCCCCCGCCCTTACCTCGGCGTCAACCCATCCTCCTGCCCGCTGCCGAGCCGAGTGTCCTGCCCGCAGCTTCGCCCGGCTGGGAGGCAGCGGCAGCCGCTCCGAGTCACCTGATATACAGGAAAAAGCCGTCGCCACCCCCGTTTCAATCCGCACGCACACAACAGGGGAACAGAAACTGAAAGCTGACAGCAGCAACACACTGTCCAGAGATCCGAACCTCCCACTCCATAACCGGGAGGCTGTGCTTGGGGTGGGGGGGGTGTGATTTTGACACCCGGGTTTCACGGAACGAGATCCCCTCCCAAAGCAGGGCGACACAGCCCCCACCGCAGCAAAGAGCAAACTCAGGTACCTGTCTGACCGGCTTCAGAGAGCAGGAACACCGATACCACCTCTGGCAAAGTCCCTGATTTTACACCGGGGAGAATTCAATCGAACTGCCCGAAGATGAAACTGGCTCCGAGGAAGCTACCCGGGCGACGGCAGTCCGTGAATTAACGTCCCCCGGGCCAGACTGGCATTCCAAGGAGGGCAGCCGGCTCGTAGCGGCCCTGAGGAGCAGCAGGGGGTAGGAGGAAGTCGAGTGTGGGAGCGGAGGACGGAGCCCACGGACGAGTCAGGGCTGACTCATCCCGCATCGCGGCGAATGCAGAAGCCGGAGCCCGAGGACTTCTGATGATTCCTCGGGCCCGTCATGAGACTCCGGCGAGAAGGGCGCCGATCAGCCCACGATCTCATCGAGCAAAAGTGTGACAGCCTCGAGGGGCGGAATGGCCTCTTCCTGAATCTTCGGATCCAGCGGTGACAGAGCACGAAATGCGCAAGTCAGGCGCCTGACCTGCTGACCCCAAACTCCGCACACTCTTCTGCACAACCCCGGATAGCTGGAGACTTCCTCCAGCCAAGCACAGGGTTCAAAAAATACACAGAAAAGTTGCTGGTGGACGCAGCCGGCTCAAAAAAATGATCTGTTTGCTATTAACGATGTAGGCTATTTTTAAGATGGGAAATGAATTCAGAAATGGGGGGTGCAAAGGGGCTTGGGAGTCCTCCTACAGAACTCCAGAAAGGTTAACTGGCAGATTGGAAAGAAGGGCAAATGGAATGTTAGCACTTATTTCCAGAGAACTAGAATATCATATAACCATATAACAATTACAGCATGGAAACAGGCCATCTTGGCCCCTCTAGTCCCTGCGGAACTCTTACTCTCGCCTAGTCCCACCAACCTGCACTCAACCCATAACCCTCCATTCCCTTCCTGTCCATATATCTGTCCAATTTAACTTTAAATGACAACATCGAACCAGCCTCAACCACTTCTGCTGGAAGCTCGTTCCACACAGCTACCACTCTCTGAGTAAAGAAGTTCCCCCTCATGTTACCCCTAAACTTTTGCCCTTTAACACTCGACTCATGTCCTCTTGTTTGAATCTCCTCCAATCTCAATGGAAAAAGCCTATCCACATCAACTCTCATAATTTTAAACACCTCTATCAAGTCCCCCCTTAAACTTCTATGTTCCAAAGAATAAAGACCCAACTTGTTCAACCTTTCTCTGTAACTTAGGAGATGAAACACAGGTAACATTCTAGTAAATCTTCTCTGTACTCTCTCTGTTTTGTTGACATCTTTCCTATAATTCGGTGACCAGAACTGTACGCAATACTCCAAATTTGGCCTCACCAATGCCTTGTACAATTTCAACATTACATCCCAACTCCCATACTCCTAAAAATGCTGAGGCTTTCTAAAGCACTGGTGAGGCCTTCCTTGGAGTATAGTGAGGAGTTTTGGGTCCCTTAGAAAGTTTATCCTTTTTTTTGTATGCTACAATCCTTACTTTCAGCTTTTTTTTCCTGTAAGTTTTACGGTTTTTTGTTGTGAATTGCATTATAGTTTTGCTGGTCGGCATTACATTTTCTCTTTTCTTATATATATTGACAGCTCTGTGCGGTTGAATGCTCCGATTAATTTTTTTTTCTTTTACACACTGAAATGGTTGGCCTGGGTTTTTTTTTCCTCAGTGGGAGGTTGGGGTGGATACTAATCTTACATGTTTTTATTTTAGGTGCTTTTTTTTCATAGTTATGAACTATATATTGGACTTGTTTGTTTTGCACTGTATAAATCTCCATTTTGTTGATGGGTTTTTTTCTGTAGCTCTATTGCAGAAACGCATTAAAAAAATTAACAAAAAAAAAGTAGGTGCTGGTATTGGAGAGGGTCCAGAGGAGGCTCAGGAGAATGAAAGGGTTAATGTAAGATGAGCTCTGGGACTGTACGCGGGGGGGGGGAGGAGGGGGCATTGAAACCTACTGAATGTTGAAAGGCCCAGACAGAGTTGACGCGCAGGAGGGTGTTTCCAATAGAGGGACCATCTAGGACATCCCTTTAGAACGGAGATGAGGAGGGATTTCTTCAATTGGCGAATCTGTGGAATCCGTTGCCATAGAGACGGCCGCGGGGGCCGAGCAGACGTTGATAGGTTCTTGATTGGTCAAGGCGTCAAAGGTTACAGGGAGACGGCGGAAGAATGGGGTTGAGAGGGGAAGTTAACCAGTCAAGACTGAATGGCAGAGAAGATTCGATGGGCTGAATGGCCTAATTCTGTTCCTATGTCTTAAGGTCCTGTTCCACACACCACCCCCCTCCCTACATCTCCCAGAATGTTCGCAACACTGGAGTTCCCCTCTTCTACGGGTAAAAGTCCCGAGCATTCAGGGCCTCACGTGTCCAACTCCTGCGCGCTTGGTGTGCGTGGCAGGAGAACCCCCGGGACCCACCGAGGAAGGACAGCCCCTCGCTCCACCCTAGGCCGCAAAGAGTACCCCTGTCTCAACGGCTCCGGGGGCAAAGGTTTGATCTCGAACTCTGGTGCTGTCCGTGTGGAGTTTGCAGGTTCTCCCTGGGACCGTGTGGGGTTCCACCCCACCCCAACTCTCCTGAGGTGCGTTGGTTTCCCTCACTTCCCAAACATTTAGGGGCATTATCTGATGGTTATGTGGGAGGGAACAGGTTACTGGGAATGGGACTGCTAAAAATAAATGCTCAGAGTCAGCAAAGACTCGATGGGCCAAATGGCCTGCAACTTATGAAAATCATTGTAATCCTCATAGCTTTGGCCCTCCGCCTCTCTCAAAGCCACTATACCTGCTTAACAAGTGGCCAGGAAGTTATTTGGTCAGGAATAATCTCCGTTGTGTGTGGCGGTTTGCATTCCCCTATCTCAGACCCTGAAACCCGTCTTATTCCCAGGATGGAAACGAAGAGAGGGCATTGAGGTGTTGGGGGATAACTTAGAGGAGACGGGCTGGGTAAACGAGAGCACTGTCAGGGCTGGAGATGGAAGCAGGTGTGCAGTACTCTTGCAAAAGTCTTAGGCACCCTGGATTTTTTTAAAAATATGGTTTCAGACGATAAGGCTTCCACGGATCCCTGACCTCGACGTCACTGAGGCTGCCTGAATTGCATTGAGTTTGTTACTTACATCCTTCATATAAATGAGGAGTAAAAGTCTTTACGTTACGTCTCCGTCTAAATGCGCAACTTATAGTAATTTATAATAAATAGTATGCACAACAGGACAGTCAACATAACATAGAGATACAGTTGTGTCAGCGTGAATTAATCAGTCTGGTGGAAGAAGCTATTCCAGAGCCTGTTGGTCCTGGCTTTTATGCTGCGGTACTGTTTCCCGGATTGGAGCAGCTGGAACAGTTTGTGGTTGGGGTGACTCGGGTCCCCAGTGATCCTTCAGGCCCTTTTCTACACACCTGTCTCTGTAAATGTCCTGAGTAGTGGGAAGTTCACATCTACAGATGCGCTGGGCTGTCCGCACCACTCTCTGCAGAGTCCTGCGATCGAGGGAGGTACAGTTCCCATACTGGCCATTATCTGGAGAGGCAGAAGCAAGCCAGACAGCCAAAGTCTGCTGAAGAACTGTGGCTAGTTCTCCAACAGGCCTTGAACAACCTACCAGCCGATTTTCTTGTAACACTGCATGACAGTGCACCCGAGAGAACTTGTGTAGTTTTAAAGCTAAAGCGTGGTCACGCCAAATATCAATTTTAGTTATATTCTGTTTACTGCTCTTTATAGTAAATGTGACATTTTTGAAAGCTTCTTCACTTTCCAGTTGTCTTACATGTGCAACTTTTGCAGAGTTCTGTAACAGTTCAGTTTATTGTCATTCAACTGTACACGTGTACACCACTAGACAAGATGAGACAACGTTCCTCTGGACCAAGGTGCACAACAGAGTACCTATAACTCACACACAAAACACTTAAAGTAATATTACTACTACTATTGAGTATAGGAGTTGGGAAGTAATGTTAAAATTGTACAAGGCAATGGTGAGGCCAAATTTGGAGTATTGTGTACAGTTCTGGTCACCGAATTATAGGAAAGATGTCAACAACTAGAGAGAGTACAGAAGAGATTTACTAGAATGTTACCTGCGTTCCAGCACCTAAGGTTGAACAAGTTAGGTCTTTATTCTTTGGAGCGTAGAAGGTTGGTGGGGGGGGGGAACGACTTGATAGAGGTATTTAAATTTATGAGGGGGATTGATAGAGTTGACGTGGATAGGTTTTTTCCATTGAGAGTGGGGAGATTCAAACAAGAGGACATGAGTTGAGAGTTAAAGGGCAAAAGTTTAGGGGTAACATCAGGGGGAACTTCTTGACTCAGAGAGTGGTAGCTGTGTGGAACGAACTTCCAGCAGAAGTGGTAGAGGCAGGTTCGATTTTGTCATTTATAAAAAATGGGATAGTATATGGACAGGAAAGGAATGGAGGGTTATGGGCTGAGTGCAGGTCAGTGGGACTAGGTGAGAGTAAGAGTTCGGCACAGACTAGAAGGGCTGAGATGGCCTGTTTCCATGCTGTCATTGTTATATGGTTATATGGTTTATATTACTATGTCGACTAAGGCCTAGGATTACTCAGGGTTACCTAGGATTACTCCGACACTCAGGGCCCTGCCTTGCTACTGGTACCACGTAGCCCAGTACTGCCTGTCTCGGGTCGGGTTGTCGGCGACTCAACCAGTGCACTTTGGTTAACCAAGGAGGAGGGTGCGTAGGCACCCAGCAGGACTAAAAACAAAACCTGACAGAGGGCGGATGGACTCTCTGTGAGTCAATGGCCACCTCCTGCCCGTGAGAGCAGTGGTGTGCCACACAGTCTTTCGTTTTCGCCTTGTAAGGCATAGAAGGCATAAAGTAACATTACCACAAATAAATTAACAAATGATAAGGTGCATGTACGATACAATTTAAAAAGTTAACAGTATAATGCTACTGGTGCCTCACGCGTGATGAGACCTGGGTGGTGGGAGGGATCTCAGTAGTCTTACGACCTGGAGAAAGAAGATGATTCCCACCCTAACAGTTCTTGTCTCAATGCTACAGTACCTCCTGCCTGATGGTGGGGGAGGGTGGGTTGTCAAAGCGATTGTTGGATGGATGGGAGGGATCACTGACAATCCTGAGGGTCCTGCGATGGGTGGAACAGAGACCCCCCCCCCAATGACCTTGCCCTACATCAAGAACATCTCAGAAATGTCAGCTCGACTGCACGAACCTCACGGCATCACAATCACTCACAAGCCAACGGCGACATTAAGGAGGGGT
This sequence comes from Mobula hypostoma, assembly GCF_963921235.1. Classification (NCBI taxonomy): domain Eukaryota; kingdom Metazoa; phylum Chordata; class Chondrichthyes; order Myliobatiformes; family Myliobatidae; genus Mobula; species Mobula hypostoma. The sequence goes on along the minus strand of NC_086106.1, from coordinate 11,310,015 downwards.
GCCTCACAAACCAAGGAACCAGAAAAGACAACTGACAAAGGCAATGTGGTGTACAGGATCTCCTGTGGAGACTGCAGCAAGAGTTACATTGACCAGACAGGGCATAAACTCTCAACTCCTTTACAGGAACACAAACTGGCAGTATAGAGACACGATCCACTGTCCCCGATCTTGGTACACGAAGACCAAGAAGGTCACCACTTTAACTGGGAGACTACGGAGGTTCTGGCGCAGGAGAACATGAAGCAGGCAGGCAAAATTTTTAGAAACCTGCCTCTCCGCTGATAACTCCATGAAGAAGGAGGGACTGTCATATGTTGAAAGATTGGAGCGACTGGGCTTGTATACACTGGAATTTAGAAGGCTGAGAGGGGATCTGATTGAAACATATAAGATTATGAGGGGATTGGACACGCTAGAGGCAGGAAACATGTTCCCAATGTTGGGGGAGTCCAGAACCAGAGGCCACAGTTTAAGAATAAGAGGTAGACAATTTAGAACGGAGTTGAGGAAGAACTTTTTCACACAGAGGGTTGTGGTTCTGTGGAATGCTCTGCCTCAGAAGGCAGTGGAGGCCAATTCTCTGGATTCTTTCAAGAAAGAGTTAGATAGAGCTCTTAAAGATAGCGGAGTGAAGGGATGTGGGGAGAAGGCAGGAACAGGGTACTGATTGTGGATGATCAGCCACGATCACAGTGAATGGTGGTGCTGGCTCGAGGGGCTGAATGGCCTACTCCTGCACCCATTGTCTATTGAAACATATCAAAATAGACGCCATGTACGAATCCCTAGGAGGCAAAGAAACACGAGCCAATAGAATTCAGAGGTCAACTGAAGGGGGTGCCGATCAGTGAATGGGGAGAGGGGGCAATATAAACACAAGCGCTCCCAGAGAGGAACACCAACAACCGTGCACCGAGGGTGTCAGCTCAAGTGGTGATGAAACGTCTGCAAGGTAATTGCCAAGCTCGGCGAACACCACAACATCAAACTCCTCAACCCGAGCTAAGAATATTCACCACTATCCTTGACCCCAATGTGTGTTAGTTAAGAGGCATTTAACAGGCAGCTAATGGAGGGATGAGATAAGTGTAATTTGGCATTGGGGTCAGCAGAGACACAGTGGCCTGAAGGCTCTGCTTCTGTGCTCTCATGTTCTATATTTCATCATCATCATGTGCCCTGTTGTATGACATCATCATGTTTCATCATATTGTGGACGATCATGACCATGATTGTTTTTGGCAAAATGTTTTCTGCCGAAGTTGTTTGCCATTGCCTTCTTCTGGGCAGTGTCTTTACAAGACGGGTGACCCCCCCCAGCCATTATCAACACCCTTCAGAGATTGCCTGCCTGAAGTCAGTGGTCGCATAACCAGGACTTGTGATCTGCACTGGCTGCTCGTACGACCGTCCACCACCCACCCCCACGGCTTCGCGTGACCCTGATCGGGGGCTAAGCAGGTGCTACACCTTGCCCGAGGGCGTCCTGCAGGCTAGCGGAGGGAAGGAGAACCTTACGCCCTCTTTGGTAGAGACGTAGCTCCATCTCGACATCCAAAGTAGCTCACGGGAGGTGAGGAGAGGCATAAAGAGCATCACTGGCTTCAATCAGCCTCGCTGCAGAGCCTCGCAATGCAGCCGTCAATGGTCCCCAACCTCCGCATCTAATTAATTAGCTTGTTTATTTCGGCTTTTTTCTTAAAGATGTGCTGGGTGCGTTCCAACTACCGTTGTGCCCCTGCATTCTTCACGGCAATGTATCGGTCAGCGGCCCGGAGGTTGGGGACCACTGGGCTAATGAGTTAAACCAATTCTTAAATAGGTTTGTCCTCCTGTTCACACCCTCTCAGCACACCAGCCCTGATGCCAAGGCACCCAGTGCCCCCTCAGCAACAGCATCTCCCCTCCTCCCTCCTCCAGCTCAACATGCGGATGAACAACACAGGCTACCACTGTCCCCGTCGCCTCCTTGCCCTGCACCTACCATCCACACCTCCACAGACCAACTGCTATCGTCTCGACCCCCACCTTCCAATCAACGCCCCAGCCGTCATGGACTCACCTTCATGACTGAGCAGGTGAGAAACGGCTCTGGGGAAACTCAGACATGGCAAGGCACTTGAACCCCAAGCTCTTGAAGGAGTGTGCTGAGCAGCTGTGTGGAGTTCTGCAGTGCCTTTTCAATCTGAGGCTCAGCCTGGAAAGGGTCCTGACTGTGTAGAAAACATCACGTGTGGTCCCAGAAGGGGCCAACAGAAAGTCCAGTGGCCCTGACTTCACACATCATGAAGACCCTAGGGAAGCTGGTCCTGGCTCACCTCCGACCCCAGTCAGATCCCCCACAGTTTGCCTACCAGAGGCACATTGGAGTCGACGATGCTGTCATCCACCTGCTGAACAGAGCCTACTCCCATTTGCACAAGCAGGACAGCACTGTGAGGATCCTTCCAGGTGAGGCGACACTTCACCTGTGAGTCGGCTGGGGTGATATACTGCGTCCGGTGCTCCCGATGTGGCCTTCTATATATTGGCAAGACCTGTCGCAGACTGGGAGACCGTTTTGCTGAACACCTATGCTCTGTCCTCCAGAGAAAGCAGGACCTCCCAGTGGCCACTCATTTTAATTCCACATCCCATTCCCATTCTGACATGTCTATCCACGGCCTCCTCTACTGTAAAGATGAAGCTACACTCAGGTTGGAGGAACAACACCTTATATTCCGTCTGGGTAGCCTCCAACCTGATGGCATGAACATCGACTTCTCTAACTTCTGCTAATGCCCCACCTCTCCCTCATACCCCATCCGTTATTTATTTATATACACACATTCTTTTTCTCTCTCCTTTTTCTCCCTCTGTCCCTCTGACTATACCCCTTGCCCATCCTCTGGGTCACCCCCCCCCCGTCTTTCTCCCTGGGCCTCCTGTCCCATGATCCTGTCATATCCCTTTTGCCAATCACCTGTCCAGCTCTCGGCTCCAACCCTCCCCCTCCTGTCTTTTCCTATTATTTTGGATCTCCCCCTCCCCCTCCCACTTTCAAATCTCTTACTCACTCTTCCTTCAGTTAGTCCTGACGAAGGGTCTCGGCCTGAAACGTCGACTGCACCTCTTCCTAGAAATGCTGCCTGGCCTGCTGCGTTCACCGGCAACTTTGATGTGTGTTGCTGTGAGGATCTATTGTTTTGATTTCTCAAGTGCCTTCAATACCATACAGCCCTCATCACTGACGGAAAAGTTCTGTTCAATGCAGGCTGACACTTCCATTGTATCCTGGGTAATGGACTACCTGACTGGCAGGCCGCAGTTTGTGTCCCTTTCCTGTTTACCCTGTATATCTCGGACTTCAGGTACAACACTGAGTCATGTCTTCTGCAGAAATTCTCTGGTGACTCAGCAACAGTTGGGTGTATAAAGGGAGGATGGGAGGATGAATACAGGGCCCTGGGGGAGGACTTTGTCAAATGGTGCAAGCTGAATCATCTGCAGCTCAGCATCAATAAGAGAAAAGGAGATGGTCATGGACTTCAGGAAGACTAAGCCTGCATTGATCCCTTTTACTGTTGATGGTGAGGACGTGGATGTGGTGAGGACCTACAGGTACCTGGGGGTGCACCTGGATGACAAACTTGGGTAGAACACCAACACAGAGGCTGTGTACAAGAAGGGCCAGAGTTGCCTCTACTTCCTGAGGAGACTGAGGTCCTTTGGAGAATGCAGGCCTCTCCTTCGCATGTTCTACCAGTCTGTTGTCGCCAGTACAATCTTCTATGCGGTGGTGTGCTGGGGCAATGGCATCAACACGGGTGATGCCAACAGGCTCAATAAACTGATTGGAAAGCCTGGCTCTGTTATAGGAGTCAAACTGGACACACTGGAGGCTGTGGTAGAACAAAGGACCCTACGGAAAATCCTGGCAATTCTGGACAATGTTTCTCACCCTCTGCATGCCACCTTGGCTGAACAGAGGAGCAATTTTAGTAATAGACGAAGACAACTGCACTGTTCCAAAGAGCTCTATATGAGGTCATTATTACCCTCGGCCATTAGGCTCCATAATGAGTCAACCTATAGCTGGGGAAGTGATGACCCCCCCCCACCCCATCAGACTGTTTGAGGTAACCTTTTTTAAACTTCTTTCTTACTTCTTTTCTGATATTTGTTCATCCATGCACTTGTAATGCTACTGTGACTCTGCAATTTCCTTTGGGATCAATAAAGTATCCATGTGTTAGATGAGATAAGTTCATTGACACATACCACAAGATACGCCACTACAACTTTCCTGGTTCGTATGAAGCCCCCACATTCTACGTTCTGCAACCTTTGACCTTCCACCCCAAGTGTACGATCCCACGGGGAGGGGGCTCACAGGATGGCACAGTAGCACGGAGCAACACCATTACAGCACCAGTGACCCCGGTTCAATTCCTGTCACTGCCCGTAAGAAATTTGTATGTTCACCCCACGACCCGCGTGGGTTTCCTCTGGGAGCTCCAGTTTCCTCCCACAGTCCAAAAAGGGGCATACGGATTAGTAGATGAATTGGGCGGGGGGGGGGTGGTGATGCGTAAACTAAACACAGCCATGCCTTTAAACATCCAAATGACATGTGGTCGGTGGGTTAAATTGTTACTGAGTGAGGGATTTTAGAATCTTAAAGGGGTGGGAAATGAAAGAGTAGTTGCAATGAAATAACTGGGGCAAAGGAACTGCTGGGATTGCACCGAGAGTGGGCATACTCATGAGGGGCTGAATGGCCTCCTTCCACAACGCGAGCAAATATGAATTGCTTTGCCCCCACTTTCTGCAAGTTTCCGGAGCACCGAATTTCTTGGAGTGAACGTCATGGACGATCTCACCTGGACCCTCAACACCACCTCTTTGGTCAAGAAAGCACAGCAGCGTCTCCACTTCCCGAGGAGATTGAGGGGAGTTAGGACCTTCCCCCTCCCTCCCACCACTCCAACCACGTTGAGAGTGTCCTGAGCAGTTATATCACCGTCCGGTATGAGAATTGCGAGGCATCGGACCGCAAGACCCTGCCACGGATCGTGACAACTGCTGAGAGAATGGTCGGGAGATCTCTCTCCCGTCCCTCCCCATCCTGGACGTGTAACAGAAGGGCTGCCCATGGTGGAATGAGGATAAACCTGAACTCCTCACTCTATCCTTAAACTGCGCTCGTCCCTCTGCAGTAGCTCCTCCCACACGTCCACCAGAACCCAACTGCCCCTCACCCCCCCCGCGCCTAATAACCTGCACAGATCAGTATGGCGTTAACTGTCCCTGTTCAAATCACTGGTTATAATGACAATGGTTCCAGCTCTGATCCTCTCCCAACACCATATTCCTCCTTACCCCCAAATCCAAATCACCCCGCTCCCTGATCTGGTTGGCAGGGTGGAGATAACTCTCTACCAAAGGAGGTGTAAGACACCCCTTACCTCCGCTAGCCTGCAGGTCACCCTTAGCACCAGCTTAGCCGCCCGATCAGGGTCATGTGAAGCCATGGGAGAAGGTGGTGGATGGTTGTATGAGCAGCCGATGCAGGTCACAAGTCCTGGTTATGCGACCACTGACGCCAGGGAGACAATCTCTGGAGGGTATTGATAATTGTCGGGGTCACCCGCCTTGTAAAGACACTGCCCAGAAGAAAGCAATGGCAAACTACTTCTGTAGAAAAATTTTGCCAAGAACAATCGTGGTTATGGAAAGGCCCAGCACCAGCTTCACCAATTGCAGTGCCAAGTCTGATGTCCATAATGACCCCACAGACCCTTCCCTCCCCCCAGTCTCACCAATCACAGTGCCAAGTCTGACCTTTATTGGTTCATTTTGACCTCACCCCGCCCCACCCCCAGCCTCACCAATCACAGAGCCAAGAACCCAACATCACCAGATCTTTCCGCACACCGCCAGGTTTCTTGCACCTCATTCTCCCCGGAAGTTCCAGTCCACGTTGCTGCTGGCAGACCTCTGTGTAATTTCATTGACCAGACACTGCCCTGCATTGGATGTCATTACACCCCCAGTGACCACAGGCTCAATCCACCATTAGATTTCTGAAGGGACAATGAACCAGCCCATGAGACCTGCTTCCCTAGATTCTGCTCTCCTTTTACACTATATGAGCGGTTCGATCAGGGCGATCGAGGCAGACTAGGGCGCTTCGGCGGAGAATGCCCCCAACGGCCTGCATTGGCTGGTGGTGTGGCACCAAACTACCAGTCTGACGTTTGATATCCAATGTGTTGTTCGCACACTCTTTGCTGATGGTGCAATTCGTTCTTTTTTCCCCGCTTTAGGCCTTTGACGTTTCTTGAACGGGTCTCTTAGTGTTTCTTTGTTTCATGGCTGCCTGTGGGAGGACGGATCTCAGAGGTATGCCCTGTATACGTACTGTATTAATAAATGTACTTAAATCTTCAATTGTAATCCATAGTTTTTTTTTAAAAAAGAGAAGAACGTGCTGACATTGGAGAGGGTTCAGGAGAATGATTCCGGGAATGAAGGGTTATCGTGGGAGCAGAGGTTGACAGCTCTGTGCCTCTAATCGCTGAATGAGGGGCGACTTTACTGAAACCTATGAAAGGCCTCAATAGAGTGGATGCGGAGAGGATGTTTCCTTTGGTGGGGGTGGGTCTAAAATAGAGGGGTGTCCTTTTAGGACAGATGAGGAGGAGTTTCTTTGGCCAGAGGGTAGTGAATCTGTGGAATTCATTGCCACTGGCGGTTGTGGAGGACGGGTCACTGGGCATACTTCAGGCAGAGGTTGATGGGTTCTTGATCGGTCAGGGCGTTAAAGGTTACAGGGAGAAGGCAGGAGAATGGGGCTGAGAGGGAAATGGATCAGCCAGGGTGAAATGGCAGCAGACTCGATGGGTCAAATGGCCTGATTCTGCTCCAACATTTTGTGGTCAGTCCTGCTCCCAATACTCCAAGGTGAAGCCTCACCAGTGCTTTGAACATCCAGGCGTTCATATTCTGGTCCTCGCGAAATGAATGCCAACATTGCATTCGCCTTCCTCACCACCGACTCAACCTGCAAATTGACCTTTCGGGAATCCTGCACGAGGCCTCCCAAATCCCTTTGCATTTTACCTCTGCCACAAACACAAATTTCACGAAGTATGCCGGTAATGATCCTTGATTCCGCGGCCCACTGGACGTTCGGGAACTAATCGCCCCCGCCCCCCCCCCCCCGGATTGTAGTGGATGTGGTGTCACTTGGTTTGTGTTGCTCCGTGGAGTTCAGTCACTGCCTCCCGTGACTGACTTCATTTCTGTTTCACTTTGACTTCACGGGTGAAACAAGCGTGAAAGGGGAAGAATGGAGGGATGGGGGAAGATGAGAATGTGAGGAGGCGGCGGGGCTAGGAATCAGACGGGAGAACTGACGACCAGCCAGCCACCGGACAGAGGATAGAGGGAACGGGTGGGGGCTGTGGGGAAGGAAGGGAGTCACCGGATGAGGGGAAGGAAGGGAGGGGAGTACCTAGGAAATTGCAAGTGTCTCCGGACTGGGGAGGACGGTGGTTGGAGAGAGTCGTACGGGAAGGGGCCGTGTGGGTAAAGGAGAGTCGGGGGCTATTGATTCCCACAGGAGAGGGAGGCAAGGATTGCTAAATTCAACAACTGAACTTGTCTTTGCCGCGTCAAGTCTGAGTAATCCAACTACCGTCCCCGCCCCTCCATCCACCCTTGCTCCTCCCAAAGCCGAGACCTCTCCTTTCGGGAACCCAACCTGGACAGTTCAGTCTCACCCTCTTAACTTTTATTACCAAAGCCGAACTCCCAAAACCTTTCGCAAACTTTTTTTTTTGTTTTTGGCCATCTTCCCAAAAAAAAAGGAGCTAAAGTGTAGAGGAGGGAAGCGGGTCGTGGCTGACTCTCTGCTCGATTCGTCACGATCCCGAAGGCGCTCTCTCCTCCCAGGCGATGAATCACGAATACACACGCATCTCTCGCCGCCTCTTCCCTCTCGCTCTCCCCCGCCCGCGCGCGCCTTTTCCTCACTTTTATACTCGTTTTGTTAAAAAAAAATGACTGGAGCACTCCCAACTAAGCCTAGAGATTTCAGGCAACTTCATTTCGAGCCAGGACCCAACCAAGTGAGCGAAATCAACTTTCGGAATTTGGTAACTTTAAAAAATGACCCTCCTGCCTCGAGTCTCACGTGGGACGAGAACTGGCCAGCGGCCACAAAAAAAAAGTATCCACTGTGGAAAAACTCGTGAAATTGATACTTTGTAACTTACCCAGCCGACGCGCTACATTGTAACCTTTCGCTGTCAGTCTCGCTCGTGGGTGTCAGCTGCTTCCGATCGCGGACCCGGATCTAGTTGCCGGGCAACTTGACCGAGTGGGCGGGGCGAGGGCGTTTCGATGCCCCGCCCCCTCCCCCCAGCTAGCGCCTGCGCACACGAGTGCGGGCTGGTCTGTAGGAGGTGAGGTCTCGGCACCCAGAGGTCCAGAAAAATAGAGATTGCATTCAGATAGATGAACCTCCCTTTAACGTCCGATTGGCGCACAGCAAGCCTCGCAAATAGCTTTGTAATAATTGCAGTAAATACAACCATTTTTCATTTGGAATCGTGCATTGGTGATTTTTTTTTTGCATAAATCCCATGAAGCAGAGAGCAGGAAACTGCTCTATTTCAGGGTGGTAGGCGATACCCGCGAGGCCTCAGCGGGTCTTTGGTGGTCTGGATAAGGGAAAAGAATATAATTTCTCGAGGTTTGCCACCGACAGCAAACCGGAGGCACAAGGGACGCCAGCTGCTGGAATCTGGAGCCGCAAACCTCTAGAGGAGCACACAGGATATGCTGGAGGAACTCAGCGGCTCGGGGGTGGGGGGCTGGCTGGAAGGAATTGTTAATGTTTCGGGTCGATAAAGAGGACTGAGGTACCCATTTCGTCCCCCTTTCGCGTTCCATCTATCCACTCCTCCCCCACCTGGTTCTGGCGCCGGTTTGGATTCAGTAATCACTTAATAGTCCCCATTACCACCTTCCATGGTTATGGGATTCCCCTGTGCCCCCGCTTCTTGCCCCCAGCCCACCCCACCCCCCCCCCCGCTCCGTCCACCTGCTCCTCTCTCAGTTCCACCCCACGATCCTTCATCGCTCCCCGATCCACCTGTCACGATTCCTGCCTCCTCCCCGCTCCACACTTCGCACCTGTGGTTTTTCCACCCACGGAGGCTGCTCGGCCCGCTGAGATCCCCCCCTCCCAGATCGTCCGATGGGGCTATGAATGGTGAAGAGGTTTTAATGTGACTTGGCCGGACTGAGCAAGAGGTCGGGAACGTATTCCATCTGGGTAGCCTCCAACCTGATGGCATGAATGTCGATGTCTGCTTCCGGGAAAAAAAAATCACACCCCCCCTCCCCTCTTCTTCTATTCCCCATTCCGGCCTCTTACCTCTTCTCACCTGTGTCTCATCTCCCCCGGTTCCCTCCACCTGGAGTCCACTCTCCTCTCCTATCAGATTCCTTTTTGTATCCAGCCCTTTATCTTTCCCACCTACCTGGCTTCATCTATCGTCTTCTAGCTAATCTTCCTCGCTCTCCACCTTTTTAATCTGGTGCCTTCCCTCTTTATTTTCAGTTCTGAAGAAGAGTCTCAGCCCAAAACGCCGACTGTTTATTCATTTCCATAGAGGCTGCCTGGCCTGCTGAGTTCCTCCAGCATTGTGTGTGTGTGTTGCTCTGGATTTCCAGCGCCTGCGGACTTTTTCGTGCTTACTATTCTACCGGTCGAGAAATCTGCGAAGGTTTTGGCATGTTTTGACAAACTTCTATAGGTGCGCAGTGGGGAGTACACTGACTGGGCTGCATTACGGCCTGGTGCGCCAATGGTCTAAGCAGAACAGCCCGGTCCGTCACAGATAAAGCCCTCCCCGCCATTGAACTCAACTGCAGAATCAGAATGTTCGGTATCACTGGCATACGCCGTGACATTTTGTTGTTTTGCGGTAAGCAGTATATTGCAACGCGCGCAGTAAGTTGTAAACTCGGCTCCATCCCGGGCACGAATCTCCCCGCCACCCAGGACACCTTCAAAAGGTGATGCAGCAATAAGACAGCATCCAGCGTTAAGGACCCCCATCGCCCGCAACACGCTCCCTTCCTCTGCACCATTGGCTTGCTATTGCGTTTATCGTTGTATTTATGTAATTTTACGCATGGCTCCTTATGTGAATAACAACCCTATCGAATAGTGAGTGGACGTGGAGATGATGTTTCCTATGGGGGGGGGGGTTAGAACCAGTCTGCACAGCATCATAAGAGGACATCCCTTTAGGACAGACATGAGGAACTTCTTTTGCAAGATGGTGGTAATTCATTGTAACCTGTGTAATTCATTCCCATAGGGAAGTTATTGATTCTAATTAAAGTGGAGGTTGATAGGTTCTTGATTAGTAAGGCTGTTAAAGGTTTCAGAGAGAAAGCAGGAGACTGGGATTGAGAGGAGAGTGTTTCTTATGGTAGGCGTGTCCAGGGGCGGAATAGGGATGTCCATTTAGAACACACATGAGGATGACTTTCTTTGGTGAATCGGTGGAATTTGTTGCCACGGGTGGCTGTGAATGCCAGGTCTCTTTAAAGTTGATCTGTTCTCGATTAGTCAGAGGACATCAACAGTAACAGGAAGCCAGTGGAATGAAGTTAAGAGGGATAGTAATTTCGCCATGGACAGACCAGACTCGATGGGCTGAATAGGCCAGTTATGCTATGTCTAATGGAATTTCATTGCACCCTGGTGGATGCAACAACAAATGGCCTGAACTATTGTTTACTTTCCTCTCTCTCCTGCTCATCCAATATTCAGATTCCTATCGCCTGCAGTATTTTGCAGGAAATTACTTTCTCCAGGCAGTAGTGCACAGAACCAGGTTGTCCTCTTAACACAGAGGGTGGTGGACATTTGGAACTCATCCTCTACCTCCAAAAAAAAAGTTCCATTGAAGTTGTGGATCATTTGAAGTGACCAAAACAGAGGTGGATGTCAGTTCAGGTTGCTGAAGGGGGTGCGAACCTGGGAGAACATGCAAACTTTTCAGTTAGTCGCAGAGGTCAGGGTGCAGCCTGGGTCACTGGGGCTGCACCACTGGGCTAATCTGTGACACGCCACTGCATGAAGTTAAGGAAACCCCATTGTCTGCATCGGCTGTGCCCTATTACCAGCATTAGAAGCTGATGCAATTGCAGATCTGGGCTCAAGCAGGTTATTCTGAAACTGAGAGACCATAAACAGACATGAAAAATTCTGTGTTACTACTGAACCAGCAAGTTGTTATTGATGCTTTAGTTAAATGGCTACCTCCTAAACAAGGTGCTATGCAAAACTGGCCTGGCCATCAACCCCCTAACTGTGGTTTGTGGAAATTGACTGACGTCTCCTATATTGCGACAGGGACCACACAGAATCAGGCATGAACATTTTGCAAAGCTGAAAGTGCCGTGTTAAAGCCGATCTAGTTTCAATTCCAACAGGAGTCCACCACCAAAGGCTGAAGCAAATCTGCTGCTGCAAAAACATCAAAATTATGACACGGACAATAATTAAGTTTAAAAAAAAACACGAGCACGTTCAATTTTGTTTTAAAAGTTTTATTTAAGAAAATGTAAATACCTGCATTTTGTATTGGACAGTAATTGCATAGACATTTGAGCAGCACCTCAATCTGGTTGATAACTTAAACCACAGCACAACCAATAAACCAAACAGGTGTTCTAGTAGCAGTCTCACTAGCAAGCACCTTGTGAGCCCAAAGTCACCCAATCCTTCACATTCCCTGCCCTCACAGGGGACGGGGAGAGGGGGTTCTTATAATACAAGCACCATACACAGCAGACTTGTGCCAAACGCCACAGCTAACAGTTCAACAGGCCTCCGCGTGCACCCACTGGTAACTGAGGATTATTCTCAGGGGAGGCAGGGAAGTACCTCCTTTTTCCAGGAAGCGCACAGCTGAGGATTGGTACGTGGAATCAGGAAGATTCGCCACATGTCGCAGAAGTCTGGAGAGGAGCTGGACATTCAGAATGGCATTGCCCGCCCCTAAAACAAAACTATTAAAAAAATCTACATTTGAGGGTTGTGCTGGGTTTATGTGGAACTGTTTACAGGTAGGATGTGTCAACTTATTCTAAAAGACTTGCTGCGAAGCAAAACTTCATGTTAAACATTTTCATAAATATATAATTACTCACATTAAATAAAATTCACATAATTTTCAACAACATTGTCGTCTCTTGATGTGCACAAGACTTTGCTTTGAACACTGGCTCTCCAACAATCGCAGCAGACCTTTCATTGTTACTGATCAACAGCATTAATCTGACTCTCAGTCCTTGATATTGCGAAGCAAAGACAACACATTGCCAAACTGACAGCTGCATTCTCAAGTTAAAGTCCATGCAGACAGGAGTCAGCTTCTACCAAGCAGAACAAAATAGGGAATGTGGAGATGCACAAGGTCAGTCTGCTCGGGAAGAGAGATTAGTTAATGAATGGACCCACTTGAAATATTAACTTGCTTATCGCTTTCCATAGCTGACAGCTTCCAACAGCACCGTTTCTCTGCAAACACAAATATGACTTCTGAAGTCCTGGACTAGAAAAGGGCAAAAATTAAAATATAGGAATAGGAAAAAACAAAGCATTGTTTGTCCTTAATTGCTGGGTATCCTCGGTCACTGATCTTGCATTCTGGGTATGAGGAGCAGAGCTAGAGGACTTGCTCGGTCTCACACCGAATACAGAACGGTCACGGGAGCAAAGCAGCTTACAAATCACACGGGAATTAGCACCAAAACAATGGAATGAAGGTAGCCACAAGCAATATGAACTTATCATGATTGTAAACAGTATGGAAAAGCCTCCCTCTCCAGCTGTGTGCTACAAGGACAGGGGCTCCCAACCTGGAGCCCACAGACCCCTGCTATCGGACGGCCCTGCCAACCACAGCTGCCTTGGCCCTAATGACAGATTAGGGATCAGTCTGTGTAACCTGGACTGGACACAGGAAAAACCTGGAAAGGTAATGTCAACCCACTGACACCAATGACCAATCAAACTTGCAACTTATTAATTTATTTAGATAGAGCACAGAACAGGCCCTACCGGTCGGAGGAACTGTGACCCACCGACTCAATCCTAGCCTAACCACGGGACAATTTACAATGACTAATAGGTTCATCTCTCGACTGTGGGAGGAAACTGGAGCAGCTGGTGGAAACACACTGCTCACGGGAACGATGTAGGAACAGTGTTGGGGTTCAACTCTGATGCTGTAACAGCATTGTGCTAGACACTACCCTACCGTGGCATGCTTTCTAGTGGTTCCTCTTTCTTTTTGATATTTCTTACAGTCACTAATGGTTAAATCCAACCCTTAAAAATGTGGACAACATTTAGCAAGGTAGTCCACGTCTTTACGATCTCTGGGTTGCAGCAACGCACAATTAAAATCGGGGAAAATATTAGTTACATTTTTTAAAACTTTAAAGCCTGGCTTAGGAAGCAATGAAACTGTGCCCCGCCCCCATTTTAGTTCACAGTTAAAACAACCGCTTTTTAAATAGAAAAATCAAAAAGTAAACTTGCGGAGTAAATGGCTAAGAGTGCAGTGCTTCCAATATTGGTGTGGCCGTGAGGGTGAGCTATGGGCAAAGTTTATAGATGCCTAAACCTCTGAGTGACTTCAGCACAAAGGCAAAAGCAGGGATCAATTACCAGCAGTGCCAATCTGGAGAGGGAGAGCAACAGTTAATCAATAAAGAACCATTCCAAGTGACTGGTACAGAATCACCACTGATGCCCAATTCCTTTGCTTCCAGAAGCAAGGCAAACGGCTACAAATGTTTGGAGACAGCACACGTGCACAAATAAGTCTTGTACAGAAGATTGCAAAAACAATTACTGACAAGTGAAAGGGTAAAAATCCCACGATCAAAGCATGGCTTTTGAGATTCAGAATACTCTTCGTGAAGCGTCCCCATGCAGGAAGCGCAGGCAAGTGTAGTACTGGAAAGGAGTTTCATTAAAAGTCACATTTACTGTTGTCCCAAGATAGCAGGTGCAAACCCAACATAGATAAAGTGACAGAACAAAATTAAGAAGTTTTAAATGTACACCTAGTTTCCCACTCCCCAAAAGTGACCACTCACTGTACTGCTCAAATGCGTGGAATACACACCACGGGGTGGGGGAGGGAGGGGGGCTAAACAGTAATAGTAAGGCTGCCACAAGAATAAGTTAAACTCTCCCATAGGTGACCGGGAGCATGCAGACATGCAGCCCGGCAGAACCCAGAGGCACTTCCCTCGCTTTGCGTCAAAACACTTATTGCTTCATGATTTTCTGAAGGCCACAGCACAAAAAACCTTGCCTCGCAGAACCGACCTTGCGTTCTTAATCCCAAACCTAGCCCTTTTAAGGAAGAACTCGTTCATCCGCTGAATCACTGGTCTTGCCTTTCAGATTTGCTGCTCAGCTTTTCCCCACGCAAGAAGCAAATTCTGGAAATGGCTCAGGAAAGGCAAGCTGCCTTCATTATAAATTTACACTCCATCTGAACCCACCACCCACCCACTAAAAAAAAATTTACACAGGAAGACAAAGTAAGTGGCATATACAACCAATAGAAATATTCAACTTAATTACTGCTAAACTCTGCCCCATACAATGTGCCATCATGAAACAAAGTCTAAAAATACTTAACTGTGCCTGTAGTGCGGTTATGAAACATCAATTATGGCTGTTTAACGTTAATATCTCTTATAAAACAGAACAAGAACCACAGCTTTGCAAAGCTGTGACCATACTCTTAATACATCAGAAAACATTCAAGACACCCTAAAAAAAAATTACTAAAATACTGAATGGTACAGACCCCTCCCCTGTATTGAAAAGGATCAAAAACTGAGCTACTGAAAGAATTGCACCCTACATCTCGCACAAAGTGGTATATAAAAAAGAAAATGCAATGTAGACAAAAACGAGTGACCAGATCAAAAATGATCAGTACAGAGCAGGGGTTCCCAATGCGGGTCCACAGGCGCTCCATTAACGGCTGGGAACCCCCGGTATAGGGCCGTTCCAGCACCACGTCACTTAGGAGAACCCAAAAGCTACACAAAAGGCATTTAGCTGACACGGTTCTTTCTCTTTTTGCCAGGTGGCCCACTTTCACTCATTTTCCAACAGCGAGACTTAGTTCAAAGGCATTGTGCTCGGCGACTTCATTTGGACTGTATAACACGAGAGACTGGCACTTCCGGGACAAAGGCGAGAGCCTCCACAGCAGACTCCCGTTTCCCCTGTGAAGTACCCAGGGCATTAAGGCAGAGGACGTCTCAGGACCACCGCAGCAGGATGACTGTGGGGCAAGGCTTAAATAAAAACACACACACACACATCGCCCCTTTAGACGGTCAAATGTCCACAGTGCAAATTTAGGCTGTGGAGGTGATACAGTGAGCAAGGCAAAGTGGGGAGTGGGAGGAAAGCAGGAGATTGATCTCAGAAGTTCAGCAAACGTGCAAAGTCTCCAAGGGTCTTGTCAGGTGAGAGTGAAGAAACTGGAATGACCTGAGCGTCAAGACTGTCGAGTCCAAAACCAACCTCTGCTCTCTGACCTGTGAGACGCAGCTCGAAGGCTAACTGGTGGTCACATTTCCCAACCTCATTCATCCAGCAGTATGGGGGGAGAGGGGGGGGAGAGGGGGGGAGGGGGGGGAGAGGGGGGGGGGGAGAGGGGGGGGGGAGAGGGGGGGAGAGGGGGGGGGAGAGGGGGGGAGAGGGGGGGGGGGGGGGGGGGGGGGGGGGGGGGGGGGGGGGGGGGGGGGGGGGGGGGGGGGGGGGGGGGGGGGGGGGGGGGGGGGGGGGGGGGGGGGGGGGGGGGGGGGGGGGAGGGGGGGAGGGGGGGAGGGGGGGGGGGGGAGAGGGGGGGGAGGGGGGGGGGGGAGAGGGAGATAGATGTTGACGAGGGCAGGAGACCCCTCTACGTGGTAGCCAGATCTCTGGAATGGGTTTCCAGCAGCATATACCTGGACCGGCTTCATTCTTAATTCTTCATGTTCAAATGGAGACGCGAAAAGGATCTGTCTTCCCTTTTCCTTTTTTTAAAAAAAGAGCCTTAAAACTGAACTCGCGGAGAAACTAAAAAGCAGAATCCAGAGAGAAAATGCACATTCAATACGATCATTAGTTTTTAAAAAAATTCTCCCAACCGCATTGCCAGGTGAAAAACCCTTGATCTACCTCACCTGGGACCTTGCACAGTGGCCTAGAGGCACACTCGCTCAATGATCTTGGGAGTACCTAAATCGATTGTTTTAAAAAGTTACAGCCTCGTCCCTTCCACCTTCCCTCACCGAATACAGGTGTTGCCCCATGCTGATTGAGGGCCCTGAGTAGATCGTGAGCCATGGGGCTGGACTGGTTTACCTCCCCTCCAGCAAGTCATAGAGGGGATTTTTTTTCTGGGGGGAGCGATGGGAAAGAGTGGGGTATTAGGTGAGAGGCGTCATCTTTGGCTAGTGGAGGTTAGTGTCCTGTCACAGTATAATGGCTCCTTAGGAACTGACCAGGATTTCCATGATGTGATCGAGGTCATTTAGGTCCGTCCTTAAACTCGGACTGGCCCCAAGCGACGAGGAATTGCACGAGGGGAAACTCTTGCCTGAATCTTCAGCCGGGCCCGGGGGAGCCACCCGGCCGCCGGGAACCGAGCCCGCTACGTCGCAGTCGCACACGGACGTGTCAATGTCGAGGAAGAGGTCGTCCAAGGTCACACCTACGAGGTAGCTGGAGCTCATGATCTCAAAACTGCCAAACACCGACTCCAGGGGTCTAGGAGGATCTGAGGATTGAGCTCCCTCTTCCCCTGCTAGGTCCATTGTCTCTACCGCGTCCTGTGGGGACGACAACGGAGGGCTCCCGTCGATGACTAGGTCAAGGTCCCGGAGAATGGAGTTAATGGCGGAGGACAGGGAGAAGTCTTCGTCGGAGGCAATGGCCATGTAGTCCTCAAGGCCATCCCCAAAGCTGGCCGGGTAGCTCTCTGTGGTCAGCCGCGAAGGCAAGGGCTCCCGCGGGACGCCCTGCTCCGCCCCGCCCACCTCCAAGTCCATGGCCGACACCAGCTGGCTACTCTCCAGCCGGATCTCCTCCTGGATCTGCCGCAGGGTGTTGGCGATCAGCACGGTGCGCCGGAGGCTGAGCTCGGGCAGCGCGCGCCCGCTCTGCATCTTATTCAGTGAGGTGTTGAGCACCAGCTGCCGCTTGAGGCTGTAGGACTGTGGGCAGTCGGCCAGATTCTGGAAGGAGTCCAGGCCCCCTTCGGCAAGGCGCTTTCGCTTCACACCCTTCCCGACCATTGGGACCTGCCAAGGCAAAGAGACTTTGTTAACGTGGCATAAGTAAGAGCCCAGCAAGGTATCCAGCACATCCCCTAGTTCCAGTCTCACCTACCAGTGGAAACAACTTTCCTGCCTCCATCTCATCTACCCCTTTCATAATTTTATCTTTCTATAAGATCTTCTCTCATTCTTCTGAATTCCAGCGAGTACAGTCCCTCATAGTCTAACCCCCTCATCTCTGGAATCAACCTGGTGAACCTCCTCTGCACTGCCTCCAAAGCCAGTATATCCTTCCTCAAGCAAGGAGACCACAACTGCACACAGTACTCCAGGTGCGGCCTCACCGATACCCCGTACAGTTGCAGCATAACCTCCCTGCTCTTGAATTCAGTCCCTCTAGCAATGAAGGCCAACATTCAATTTTCCTTCCTGATAGCCTGCAAGCCAACCTTTTGTGATTCATGCATAGCACACCAAGTCCCTCTGCACAGCAGCGTGCTGCCATTTTTTATCATTTAAATAATAATCTGCTCTTTTAGTTTTCTTTCCAAAGTGGATGACCTTGCATTTACCAACATCAAAGAGCAATTTATTGGGATACAGTGTAGAATAAGCTCTTCCAGCCACTGGACGATTCACAATGACCAATCAGCCTACCAAACTCCCGACAGTCCGTGGTGGGAATTGAACCTGGGTCGCTGGCACTGTTAAGTATTGTGCTAACCACTGTGCTACCGTACCACCTAATAACTCAAAAGTCCAAGGGGAGATTTCACCGAAGGGCTCAAGCAGGGTGAATAGGAAGGTGCAATTTACTTCAGCAGAACGTAGATTTTCAGTAATTGGCACAACGTTAAGAAATACTGGTAAAGATCTGGGACTGATGGGAGGAAGAAAAGAGAAAATCATCTTAAAAACATCAAAATGTGAGGAACAAAAACTACAAATCTGTCGCTGCTGGACGGCTCTTTTTGAAATAACAGGAATGAATCAAGTACTCTGGGTGAATTTAGTTCCTTAGAGTCTATTTCGTAAAATCACTTCCCCGAAACAATGTAAAATCTCTCACCATTAGCCACGTGTAAAGGGAGAGACCTTTGTCACGACTGACCTTTCACCTCGATCCAAATTTCCTGCATTAACCCCAATACCACTGATTTCTTTTGCATAAAATTGCAGTCTGAGCCTCAAATTTGACTGATGACTACATGGAATTCACCAGAATTTCAATTATTTTCACTGAGTGAAATTGTCACAGAAAAGCAGCATGCAGCAAAGATCCTCACCACCCAGGCACGCTCCTTTCTCACTACCATCAAGGTACATGAAGGTACAAGAACCTCAGGACTCGCAACTCCAGGTTCAAGAACAGTTACTACCCCTCAGCCATCAGGCTCCTGAACAAAAGGGGATAGCAACACTCGTTCTACTTCTGGCGTTCCCACAACCGATGCTCTCACATTAAGGACTCTTTATCTTTTGTTATTTGTTGCTGTTTATTTATATTTGCATTTGCACAATTTGCTGTTCCTTGATCCCGTTTACAGTTACTGTTCTATAGATTTGATGAGTATGCCCACAGGAAAATAATCACAGGGTTGTATGTAGTGACATGTATGTTCTCCAATAATAAATCATATTTGGAACTTTGAAACTTCAGTGTTATCCTGCAGTTCAACCCGTGACTCCATGGAATCTTCAGATAGAGAATTTCAATGATTCTCGATTCACAGGGTGAAATTTCTTCTCAACCCAGTCATGAACGGCCAGTCCCTCAATTGGTATTCCTGATTTCTGGTTCCAAGCACCTCAGACAGGGAAACGCACCTGCATCAACCCCTCTAAATTTAAACACACTTGCATAACCCCTTTAAATTTTTGTACAAATTCAACGAGATCACCCCATTTTTCTAAACTTTACAGAGTCCAGAGCCAGCCGTAACAGATTCATCACCCGGGGGACTAATCCCAGGAAACTTTGCAGCACAGGGTGCATCTTTCCTTGGGCAGCAAGATCTGACCTGAACAGATGTGCTTTCCTTTATCATTACAGCAACTCCTTTAACCTTGTACATTCCGCCACCTGACTGCTTCATGTAGATTCAACAATTCAAGAGAATCTAAACAAGTAATAACCTCACCTCATTTAAAATACTGTACCTCTCCTTCCCCACACCCCCGCTCCGGAACATGGACACTGCACAAGTCAGTCTGCACCTCAACCACGATCTCCTGACTTATTTGCACCAACAGCCCCCGAAACACCCGCAGCATCCCCCCCCACACAACTCACACCTCGATTCAGCCTTGGATATGTCATTTCAAATTAAACCCCTGGAATGCTGGAAGTTCGAAATTAAAAACAAACGCACAGAACAGTTGGGTAGTCAGATCAAGTCAGCAACTTGTTTTTTTTTAATTGGACATAATAATGGACAGCACCAGTTCCTATAAACACCCCAAGCAAAAAAAATTCCTGTTTACTGCGAGTAGCCAGTCCCTATACTTACAACTAGTGACCCCCCGCCCCCCCCCCCGAGTCTAAACATAGGTTCGAATACTACGAAGAGATTCCCCGCATCAATTTTGACAGTCACAAGAGCAGAAAAACTGCGGCAGGCTCGTCAAACATGTTCGCTTGCACAAACCCTTTTGCTTTTCTCCAAGCTCAACAGTTCAATTTAACACCAGAGAACACATTCAACGGGAAATTCTTGCCCTTCGCAGGCATCCACGGAAAAAATATAACAGCAGAGCAGCCCAAAAGAATGAGTGACAGTAAAACGTTAGACCACCTCCCACCCCCCCCCAAAAAAAGCCCTCTAAGCATTTTGAGTGAATTCTCTACCCATGCGAGTTTCAGAGAGGGATTGTATTCAAAACGGGGTGCGGTGGTTTTCCAGGGAGAAGGAATAACCCTCCCGTTCTTATTTCAGTGAAAAGCATCAGCACCCACCGAGCAAGCCCCCAAGAGAGACCCTGGTCTGTAGTGCTAATGGGTCACCCGACAATTCGACATGCTCCCTAATAAACAGGGGTGGGGGGGTGTCACTCGCTGGTTACGGTGTTCAAAGTCCTGGTCGCCCCCTGAAAGGAGAGGATTCTTGCATTTCTCCGTGCTCCGAGTGAGCATCAGCCCCGTCTCCCTCCTCCCCACCCCCGCGCCGGCGGCCGCCTCCGCTGCCGGACCGTGGGCGGAAACCCGGAGCCTCCGGCCGCCCATCTGCGCCGGACCCACTGCGCATGCCCAGTCGGCAGCTTCGTCCCACCTGTTCTTTTTTTTAAAAAAGGCCCGAGGCACGCTGGGAATTGTAGGCACACGACCCAGCCTCGGAGCCGCTGAAGGGTGGGGGGAGGAAGGCTCCCTCACATCCCCCCCACCCCACAACCCGTCGAGCGGATTTCGGCCTCTCCCTTCGGACAACACCCCCAAACGCCAGGCGATACTTGGAAAGAGAGCCGAAGTTCCGCTGGACTCCAACTCCCAGCCTGTGCGCCACGCACATGCGCAGTGGGGGCAACCCTAGCTCTTCTGGCCCCCCCCAACGACATTTAGCGACCACCACCCCCACCTTCCTCGGCACTTCGGCACCCGACCCCAACCCTGGGGGTCCCAGAGCAGCCGCAAAGTCCCTGCCAGGACACCTGGGGACCGTTCACACTGCCTGCTCCGTCGAGTAGCCCACTCTCACCCTTAGTTATAGCGGGCGCTCCAAAAAAAAATACTAACAAAACCTTCAAAGTGAAGCGGATTCCCCCAAGATCGCCTACCTGCTGAGTTACTTTCGAGCGACTCTGCACGGGAGTTTTCAGCGCCCCGATCATCATCATCACCGCCGCCGCCTGACCGCCATCAACTACCCGCTCCCCGCCGACTTCGTCTTGTTTTTCCCAGCTGCCGCGCTCCGGGCAATCAAGACTCGCCGACCGGAGGCAGACGCCCCCTCGGCGCTGCCATTGGTGCCACCTCGGCGTCTGACGACCAATGGGAGGGCAGGGCTCCCGCTCTCCAGCGCGGATTGGCTGCTCTCCCCACCGATCACGGTAGAGGCGGGGAGGAACCATGACTGACAACAGCATGGATCAATCGGAGGAGAGCATGCTCTTGTCTTAAATTTCGTTCCTTAAACACAACTCAGCTCAAACATGTTCTGACAAATGTGCCACAGTTAACGGTTGAATCACTAATGATGAAATGTGCGGCGATGTGTAATAATTTGGCGTGGAGTACGCAGTCTTATATTTTTAACATTCGTTGCTATGATATGGAAAAGGACCGAGCCCATTGGCTAGGGCAAGGGCCACCGTAAGGCGTTGACCAATGGCGTTGCGGAAAGTGCTTGAGTGCCACGTCGGCTGACGTCAGTAATTGGCCGGGGGTCTCACTCAGGCGGGGCGACGATGGACAGCCGGGTGAAGACCGTCAGCGGAGTCCTGGACTTGGCGTCGGCGCTGCGGGTCAGCCACCGGCAGCTGGTGGTCGTGCTCTTCTCCACCAGCTGGTGCGAGTTCTGCCAGATGATCCGGCTGTACCTCGGCGAGTTCGCCGAGCGCTACCAGGACGTCCACTTCTGCGAGGTGGACATCAACGCGGCCAGGGAGGTGGTGCAGCGCTGCCGCATCGCGTGGTTCCCCACCTTCCAGTTCTACAGGAACGGCTCCAAGGTCTTCCAGTTCAAGGGACCCAACCGGTGCCTCCTGGAAGAGATGATCCAGAAACTGCGGGGTGGGAAGTGCGGTCCCTGCCCGGATTAAAGCCAGCCGGCTACTCGTCCCTCCCAAGCCTCCGGGCTTCCTTGTGCCTGCTTGTTGGCATGAGGTCTCGAATCGCGCTGTCTCAATCGAACCGGAGCCGATCCGCTCTTTTAGGCTGTAACATATTCCAATCCACTGTTTTCTTAGAACAAGTAAACGTCCCAGTCGTTCTTGTCTTGGGTGTTAGAAGGAGAATTTGTGCTTCGTTCCAATACCTCAGCAGCTCCGCTCGCGTTTTTTAAAAAATTTATTCTTCACGAATGCCAGTTATGCTCACAGCCCCATTACTTATGGAATCTGCATTCGCAGGCACGACCTCCAGGAGAAAATAAAACATCACTTTTCCCTTGAAGCAAAACACACACAATGTGCTGGAGGAGCTCAGCAGGTCAGGCAGCATCTGTGGAGATGAATAAACAGTTTTGGGCCGAGGTCCTTCTTCAGGTCTGAAATGGAAGGGGGAAGACACTAGAATAAAAAGATGGAGGGGAAGGGGAAGGAGGATAGCTAGAAGGGGATAGGTGAAGCCAAGTGGGTGGGAAAAATTAAGGGCCGGAGAGGAAGGAATCTGATAGGAGAGGCAAGTGGGCCACAGGAGAAAGGGAAGGAGGAGGGAACTTAGGGGAAGTGTTTATACTTTCACTCCGTTTGCATCCTTCACAATATTATGCACCTCTACAATAGTACCCCTCTATCTCCCATATTCCAAAGAATGAAGACCTGTCCTGCCCAATCTTATAACTCAGGCCTCTGAGTCCTGGCAACATCTTCGTAACTCTTGGCAGAGAACTGATTTTCTCCATCTAGCCTACGATAACTAGCGTATATCAGGTTTAATATCATCGGCATATGTCGTGAAATTTGTTAAAAGCTCTCAGCTCACTTTTTAACCTTAAAGAGATATCTTCCCCACATGCAGTGTATATATATATATAGAGAGAGAGAGAGAGAGAGCAAAAATATCTTTACATGTAACATTCTGTTATTCCTTATCAGCTAGAAGTTTCAAACAATATCAACAGGTGACTTCTTCAAGGAGTCCTGGATTATACTTTATCCCTGATCCAGCACCACCTAGAACAATATCCAGGGTTATATGGCCTATTCCGTGACAAATAGCTGTATCAGTCCCTGATATTGCACTGCTTGGTTGGCATGGATGATTGGGGCTGAATGGCCTGTTTTTTGTTCTATCTAACTCAGAACCTTATTGAATGATCCAATATGTCTCTTGTACTGAATTAAAACAAACAGGAAGAGTAGGACGCAAATACGAGGAAATCTGCAGATGCTGGAAATTCAAGTAACACACACAAAATGCTGGTGGAACGCAGCAGGCCAGGCAGCATCTATAGGAAGAGGTACAGTCAACATTTCGGGCTGAGACCCTTCGTCAGGATCTTACTCTGGGTCTCGGCCCGAAACGTCAACTGTACCTCTTCCTATAGATGCTGCCTGGCCTGCTGCATTCACCAGCATTTTGTGTGTGTTGCAGGAAGAGTGGGACGTCAGATGTTCATAAGACATCGGAGCAGAGTTAAGCCATTCAGCCCATCAAATCTGTTCCGCCATTCCAACGTATTGATTTATTATCCCTCTGAACCCCATATTCCTGCCTTCTCCCTGTAACCTTTGACTCACTGACTAATCAAGAAGCTTACAAACTGTTTTAAGTATACCAAATAACTTGGCCTCCATAGTCATCTATCTATGCCAATGAATTCCACAGATTCATCATCCTTTGGCTAAAAAAAATTCCTTCTCATCTCTGTTCTAAAGGGATGTCCTTCTGAAGCAGTGCTCTCTGGTCCTAGACTCCCCAACTCTAGGACACATCCTCTCCACATCCATTCTATCTAGGCTTTTCAATATTCGATAGGTTTCAGTGAGAACTCCCCTGCAGCGAGTACAGGCCCAGAGCCATCAATTATTGCCCTATCATTCCTGTGAACCTCCTCTGGACCCTCTCCAAAGCCAGCACATCCTTCCTTAGATAAGGGGCCCAAAACTGCTCACAGTACTTCAAGTGCGATCTGACCAACCTCCTTTGCAATTTAGCAAGATCATCGAAGTTCAAAGTACACATTATTGAAGAATGTATTCTATATACAACCTTGAGATTCATCTCCTTGCAGGCAGCCACAAAACAAAGAAACCCAAAAACCTGATATTCCATAATAAGCCTAATACTCTAACTCAAGTACAAGATTCCTACCCTTATTCCTTATCTCTTGTTTCCTTTTTATCTAGAAATCCACCACACCCTGTTTTGAATGCAATTCCTGTCTGAAACTCTCTTGGGTAGAGAATTCACTCTGAAATGCTCGAGTGAGGAAGGTTCTCATTTCAATCCTAAAGACTGAGCCTTTATTTTTGGACTTTGATTTCCAGTTCTTGACTCGTTCTTACAAATGGTTCAATGTTTCCGTTACATAACAGAGAATGTATATAGTATACAACCTGAAATTCTTACTCTTCACAGACATCCACGAAACAGGAGACAAATCCCAAAGAATGAATGACAGACAAATGTTAGAACCCCAAAACCCCCACCCAATGCACTAGCAGCAGCAAATCATCAACCCTCCCCTCCCCCAATTGTTCTGGGGCCCCCCCAAACACCCACTCAATAAGCAAGCCCCCAAAGACCGTGATCTATAGTCCATCACAAATTCCAGTTCATAACCGAGCACTTGCAAAGTGCCACAGGCTGTATCTCTTACTAACGAGGGAGAGAGAGGTATCACTCCTTCCACTGTGAGAGGGAAGGCCAACAGTTCGCCGTTTTGATGTTACAGTCTGCAGCGTCGCTTTTAGTTTCTCTGACTCGAGAATCGGCCGCAAGTTCTCTATCACCATCGAGAGAGAGAGAACAATCGCACGAGTACAGAGTGCCGCACCCGCTGTCTCGATGTCCTGCTGTCCCGCAATGCTAGAGTTGGCACTCTGGCGAGGGATGGGGCCCAGAAGGCATGCGTCTTCCAGGCCACTCCTGGAGCTATTGGAACGCCAGGCCGCTCGGCAGGCTCCAAAAGCGGGAACTCCACCACCGTCACGGATTTGCAAATTCCTTTCTACTTCAGACACAGCAGCTAGGCAGACCCAATCTGCGAGTATAAGCCTGTGCACCATTTTCACAGGCAAGCAATGAGCACGAGCTCTGCTCCTTGACTCGGGCCAATGTGGCTCAGGTCAGGAACCTTAATGTTCTTGGGATCTTGTTGTGCCTACACTGACTGCAGTGACCAGCATTTCCAGAAGAGAATACACTTCAGTTGTACCTCACCTGGCTGCAAAGCATTTTCAGAATCAGAATCAGGTTTAATATCACCGGCACATGTTGTGGATTTCGTTAACTTTACGGCAGCAGCGCAATGAAATGCATGACAAATTAATATTAGAGAAAAAAAAGTTAAAAACAAGTAGTGCAAAATAAAACAGAAACTTAAAAAAAAGTAGTGAGGTAGTGTTCATGGGTTCAGTGTCCATTCAGAAATCGGATGGCAGAGGGGAAAAGCTGTTCCTGAATCACTGAGTGTGTGCCTTCGGGCTTCTGTACCTCCTTCCCGATTGTAGCAATGACAACAAGGCACCTCCTGGGTGGTGGGGGTCCTTAACGATGGACCTGAGGCACTGCTCCTTGAAGATGTCTTGGATACTACGGAGGCTGGTGTCCATGATGGAGCTGACTGAGTTTACAAGTTTCTGAAACTTATTTTGATTTGATGCAGTAGCTTCCCCCCCCGCCACCCCAATACCCGGTGGTGATGATGCAGCCAGTCAGAATGCTCTCCACAGTACGTTCGTAGAGGTTTTCGAGTGTTTTAGTTGTCAAACCAGACCTCTTTTTAAGGTAAAAAACCAAGTAGTAGGAGCAGAAATACCCAACTGGGCCCCTCAGACCTGCTCTGGCCTTCTCAAGATTGTGCCTAATCTACCTAACACACCATTATTCTGCCCTGTCCCTCATCTCTTGTGGGCAGACTGCCCACAAACCTGCCAGTCTGCGTTTTGGACGCAGTCTGTGACTGAGCCTCTGCTCTGTATGGTAGTTAACACCCATGATTCACCAACCAGAAAACAATGGGATCTCCCAATCTGACTTCATTTCAGTCTGAGTGGCCCCAGTCCTCGTTTTAAAATTGCGATCACTAGCTAGGAGTTCTAGATCTGTGGTGCATTGCTACCCTTTTGCAGCTACCAACGGGCAGGGGTTACAGAAACCTGAAGTCCTACACGGCCAGCTTCAAGAACAGCTGCGTCCCTCTTGAACCAGCTGAAGAAAAGGTAAGCCGAGGGAACACAAACCAGTCCTCATAGAGGGATCAGAAGTGGAGAGAGTGAGCAGTTTCCAGTTCCTGGGTGTCAAGATCTCTAAGGATCTAACCTGGTTCCAATATATTGATGTAGCCATAAAGAAGACAAGTCAGCAGCTATATTTCATTAGCAGTTTGAAGAGATTTTGTTTGTCATCTAAGACACTCGAAAACTTCCACAAATGTACCGTGAAGAGCATTCTGACTGGCTACAGCACTGTCTAGTGTGGGGGTGGGGGCTACTGCAGAAGATCGAAATAAGCTGCAGAAACTTGTAAAATTAGTCAGCTCCATCATGGGTAGCAGCTTCTGTAGTATCCGAGACACCTTCAAGGAGCAGTGCCTTAGGAAAGCGGCGTCCATCGTTAAGGAAACTCACCTCCCAGAACATGCCCTCTTCTCATTATTACCATCGGAAAGGAGGTACAGAATCCTGAAGACACACTCAGCGATTCAGGAACAGCTTCTTCCCCTCTGCCATCCGATTCCTGAATGGACATTGAACCCATGAACACTACCTCACTACTTTATTTGGATTTTTTTTGCACTTCTTATATTAACTTAACTATTTAATAGATATATACTTACTGTAATTCAGTTTTTTCTCTATATTTATTTATCATGTATTGCACTGTACTGTTGCTGTAAAGTTAATAAACTTCACGACATATGCCAGTGATATTAATTCTGATTCTGATCTTCATCACAGTACTGCACGAACTTGAATACTTACAAATTTAAGAGAGATAATATATGGGGGTCACATGTGCCATTCCTCATCAGTTAGTTTGCATAAGAAAATTGATCCTGGTCTTGCAGTTAAACGCCAGCATTGCTCACTGATGTCGGGACGAGAGAAGGAGGTGAGTGATATGCCCACGTCAGGTTGTAAAGTTTTCTCACATAACCACATTAATTACTTGTGGATCCCTGTCCTGTGGGTGGGCGTGGCTTATTCTGGTTGTTTAAAGTCGCTTCCATCGTGATTGGTTCGTTTGGAAACTGCAGCTGCTTTTCCTATTGGTCCCATTTTTCTTATTGTAATTTATTTTTTTAAAAATTATGTATTGCACTGTACTGCTACCACAAAACAACAAATTTCACAAAATTCCTCCCCTTTCCTTTCTTCCATAGTCTTCTACCCTCTCCTATCAGATTTCCCCTTTCTCCAGCCCTTTATCTCTTTCACCAATCAACTACCCACCTCTTTACGTCACCCCCTCCCGGATGTACCACCTTGTACTTCCTCCTCCCCTCCCTCCAACTTCTTACTCTGACTCCTCGTCTTTCCTTTCCAGTCCCGGTGAAGGGTCTTAGTCCAAAACATCACCTGCTTACACTTTTCCATCGAGGCTGCCTGCTGAGTCCCTCCAGCATTTTGTGCCTGTCGTCGAAATTAAACCTGAGTCTGATTTTGAGTTTGCAAGAGAGCGCAAAATGATATTAACGGGAACGGCTTTGCCTTGTATTAAGATTTTTATTCGGGTACCACTGAAAATGTTAGACAATTTCCTGGCAAAAATAGAGCAGGAAGTGCTGAAAGTACTGGGCAGATCAGACAGCGTCTCTGAAAGGAGAAACAGTTCTGTGGCCCTTGCTGAGTAATAGCACGGTCAGCATTTCAGTCCCTTTATCTCTCCTGCGTGGATGTACTTGTGATTACAAACTACTTATTTGTGAATATGCTCTGCTTTTGTTCGATAAGTGCCCTTTGGACAGTGCTGTCCAAACACTGTCTTTATCTCCCTAGGACTGGGATTACATGAGCAGCTTCAGGATAAACAATGTCAAAACTCAGATAATCCGAATAGTTTTGAGAACCAAGGACAAAAAATATGCCGAGCTAATTAGACCACAGTATGTCAAATTCATTCTTTGGCATTGCTGGTTAATACTTCCCTCTTTGCCCTCAAGAAGAGGGGGATAAGAGATCCCAAACTTTTCGTTGCCATGGACCAGTACCATTTAGCAAGAGGTCTGTGGACTCCAGGTTTGGAACCCCTGTTTTAGAACCACAACTCAATGATCATCATCATTATGTGCCATGGGTTATCATGGTCTTCCACCTGTTCATGACCATGATTGTTCTTGGAACATTTTTTTCTACAGAACTGGTTTGCCATTGCCTTCTTCTGGGCAGTGTCTCTACAAGACATATTCAATACTCTTCAGAAACTGTCCGCCTGACATCAGTGGTCGCATAACCAGGGCTTGTGATCTGCACCGGCTGCTCGTACCAGCATCCACTACCTGTTCCCATGGCTTCACGAGACCCTGATCGGGTGGGGGGCGGTAAGCAGGTGCTAGACTTTGCCCAAGGGTGACGCTAACAGAGGAAAGGGGTGCCTTATACCCCTTTTGCTAAAGACATATCTCCACTCCGACACCCAAGGATATCATCATCATCATCATCAGGTGCCATGCCCAGTTTGAGCTTTGACCGACAATAGACAATAGGTGCAGGAATAGGGCGTTCGGCCCTTCGAGCCAGCACTGCATTCATTGTGATCATGGCTGATCATCCACAATCAGTATCCAGTTCCTGCCTTATCCCCATAACCTTTGATTCCACTATCTTTAAGAGCTCTATCCATCTCTTTCTTGAAAGCATCCAGAGACTTGGCTGCCACAGCCTTCTGGGGCAGAGCATTCCATATATCCACCACTCTCTGGGTGAAAAAGTTTTTCCTTGACTCCGTTCTAAATGGCCTACCCCTAATTCTTAAACTGTGGCCTCTGGTTCTGGACTCACTCATCAGCAGGAACATGCTTCCTGCCTCCAGCATGTCCAATCCCTTAATAATCTTATATGTTTCAATAAGATCCCCTCTCAGCCTTCTAAATTCCAGAGTATACTGCCATGGCCCACACACTCCTGTTTCAGGTCAAGTGGATCAATTCATTGGTATTCATTTCCAGTTCTCTGGCTGCTGTCTCCATCATCATTTGTCTTTGCCTTCCTCTTGCTTTCTTCCCTTCAATCTTTCCCATAATTACCATGCATTCCAACTCCTCTTTCCTAATCACATGTCACATGCTCTTTTTGTGTTTGCTCTGTTCATGACATCCTTATTAGATATTCATTTCATCCATGATATTCTTTGCATCCTCCTCAAAAACCACATCTCTGCTGCTACAATTCGTTTCCTCATGTTGTTAGATATTGTCCAACATTCTGAGCCATATAACATAACTGGATAAACATAACATTTCAGTACTCTGAGGCAGGTCATCATGCCTAATTTAGTATTGGTCAGTACACTCTTCATTCTCGTAAAGGTGTCATTTGCCATCCCTATTCCTCTTTTGATGTCCGTGTCGCACCTGCCATCTGATGTCACCCAGCTTCCTAAGTAGCAAAAGTTCTGTACTTGTTTTATATCTTTCCTATTTGTTCTCAACCTACAGATAGGATTCTCCTTCTTTTTGGATATCACCATACATTCTGTCTTTTTGCAATTGATAGATAGACCCATTTTCTTCAACAATTGTATCAATTAAGTTTTGTAGTTCTTCCTCTGTACTTGCAATTAACACAGTGTCATCCGCATATCTAAAATTATTGATGTTTTCACTGCCAACTTTGATTCCCAAGATGCCTTTTATTTGTTGTAATATTGTTTCACTGTACACATTAAATAAATCAAGGGAGAAAACACACCCTTGTCTAATGCCTCTATTGATTTTCGTAAACTGACTCACTTCTCCATCTATTCTTACAGCAGCAGTTTCTTCCCAGTACATATTTCTGATTAGGTGGAGGTCTTTTGAATCTAGATCTAGAGTTTTCTGTAATATTTCAAATAACTTATTATGCTTCACTTTATCAAATGCTTTTGTGTAGTTGATGAAACAAACAAATCTTTTTGCACTTGAATAGCTCGTCCTGATAGTATCCTTAACATCAATATTGCATTTCTTGTACCTTGGTCTTTCACAAAACCACATTGTTCTTTACCTATTTCAGCTTGTATCCTACTTTTAGCTCTTGTCATCAAAATTCTGAGAAGTATCTTGGTGATCTGAATCATTAAACTTATGGTCCTATGTAATTCACATTCTATTGCTCCAGGTTTCTTAGGAAGAGTGATAAATACTGATTTTTTTCATCTCTTCTGGTATTATTTCAGTCTCATAAATGTCATTGATTAAATCAGTAAGTTTTTCAATTCCATAATCTTCAAGGGCAATAATTTGTTCTATTACTAATTCATCAGGACCTGCTGCCTTTCCTTTCTTCATCTTATTTATTGCATTACGAACTTCAGATTTTAAAATACTTGGACCTTCAATGTTTTTCTTAATTTCTGGTTTTTTGCCTCGATCGTCTTCAAACAATTCCTGGATATACTAAGTCCATCTGTTCATAATTTCATCTTTTTTCCATGATAATGGTACCGTCCTTTGCTTTCAAACATCCACCTGAAGAACAGAGGAGCCTTTTACCAGTGATATTCTTGATTTGTTGATGTAACCTTTTTGGATCAGTAATAGGGATTCTTTCTGGTTTGCTCACATTCCTGGTTTAACCATTCTGCTGTGGCTTTTTGACATAAGCTTTTAACTTTTTAATCTAAGGATTTATATTCTATAGGATTTGCTTTCTCCCATCTAGATTTCAAAGCCTAGAAATAGAATCTGTTGAAAATGGTAGCAATCATGTAGAAATGAAATTTAACTCTCTAAAGGATGCCTTGGTAGAATCAGCAAAGTCAGTGATTCCTAAAAAAGAAAAAAGCACAAAGAACAAATGGATCAAAAATCTAATGGAAGAAAGGAGACCCAAGGATATAGCTGTATAAAACTTTGGTTAAGTCACAATTGGATTTTTATATGGAGTTCTAGTCAGCTCATTACAGGAAAGATGGGAAGACTTTGGAAAGGATTCCAAGGAGGTTTACCAGAATGCTACCTGGATTCAAGGATGTTCAATGTAAGGAGAGCTTGGACAAAATTGGATTGTTTTCTCTGGAGATGGAAGTTGGTGAGAGACTTGATAGAACTTTATAAAATTACAAGAGGCATACATGGTAGAGAGAAATCTTTATCCTAAGGTAGAAATGTCAAATGCAGTTTTAAGGTGCGAAGGGGCAAGTTTAAAGTGGATGTGGGGAACATTTCACGCACATATGCTCTCACCCCATCCTCCTGCCACCCAACTAGGAATAGGGTTCCCCTTGTCCTCACCAACTACCCCCACCAGCCTCCGGGTCCAACAAATAATTCTCCGTAACTTCCGCTATCTCCAACGGGATCCCACCACTAAGCACATCTTTCCCTCCCCACTTCTGCCTTCCACAGGGATCGCTCCCTACACGACTCCCTTGTCCATTCGTCCCCCCCATCCCTCCCACCGATCTCCCTCCCGGCACTTATCCTTGTAAGCGGAACAAGTGCTACACCTGCCCTTACACTTCCTCCCTTACCACTATTCAGGGCCCTAGACAATCCTTCCAGGTGAGGCGACACTTCACCTGTGAGTCGGCTGGGGTGATATACTGCGTCTGGTGCTCCCGATGCGGCCCTCTATATATTGGCGAGACCCGACGCAGACTGGGAGATCGTTTCGCTGAACACCTAGGCTCTGTCCGCCAGAGAAAGCAGGATCTCCCAGTGGCCACACATTTTAATTCCACTTCCCATTCCCATTCTGATATGTCCATCCACAGCCTCCTCTACTGTAAAGATGAAGCCACACTCAGGTTGGAGGAACAACACCTTATATTCCGTCTGGGTAGCCTCCAACCTGATGGCATGAATATTGACTTCTCAAACTTCCACTAATGCCCCACCTCCCCTTGTACTCCATCCGTTATTTATTTATATACACATGTTCTTTTTCTCTCTCTCCTTTTTCTCCCTCTGTCCCTCTCACTATACCCCTTGCCCATCCTCTGGGCTTTTTCCCCCCTCCCCCTTTTCTTTCTCCCTAGGCCTCCCGTCCCATGATCCTCTCGTATCCCTTTTGCCAATCACCTGTCCAGCTCTTGGCTCCATCCCTCCCCCTCCTGTCTTCTCCTATCATTTCGGATCTCCCCCTCCCCCTCCCACTTTCAAATCTCTTACTAACTCTTCCTTCAGTTAGTCCTGATGAAGCTTCTCGGCCAGAAACGTCAACTGTACCTCTTCCTAGAGATGCTGCCTGGCCAGTTGCGTTCACCAGCAACTTTTATGTGTTGCTTGAAATTCCACCATCTGCAAATTTCCTCGTGTTTTTGGGGAACATTTTTGTTTTTACACTGCGAATCGTGCTTGTAGATACGATAGTGGCAGTCTAGATGTTTTCAAAGTTCAAAGCAAATTTTATTATCAATGTACGTATATGTCACTATATAAAATCCTGAGGTTAATTTATTTGTGGGCATACTCAGCAAATCCACAGAATAATAACTATAACAGGATCAATGAAAGATCAACCAGGATGCAGAAGACAACAAGCTGTGCAAATGTAAGTATAAATAAATAGCAATAAATAACAAGAACATGAGATAAAAAATCCTCGAAAGTGAGATCATTGGTTGTGGGAACATTTAAGTGATGGACAAGTGAAGTTGAGTGCAGTTATCCCCTTTTGTTCAAGAGCCTGATGATTGAGGGGTAGTGACTGTTCTTGAACCTGTGGTGCGAGTCCTCAGGCTCTTATACTTATACCTTATACTTTATTGTCGC
Source organism: Mobula hypostoma (assembly GCF_963921235.1). Lineage (NCBI taxonomy): Eukaryota > Metazoa > Chordata > Chondrichthyes > Myliobatiformes > Myliobatidae > Mobula > Mobula hypostoma. Next base: position 11,276,896 of record NC_086106.1, on the reverse strand, counting down.
CAAACAATTGGTACTAGAACGTACAATCATCACAGCGATATTTGATTCTGCGCTTCACACTCCCTGGATTACAAATATTAAATATTAAAAATAGTTAAAATTAGTAAATATTAAAAATTTAAATTATAAATCATAAATAGAAAATGGGAAGTAAAGTAGTGCAAAAAAAACTGAGAGGCAGATCCGGACATTTGGAGGGTACGGCCCAGATCCGGGGCAGGATCCGTTCAGCAGTCTTATCACAGATGGAAAGAAGCTGTTCCCAAATCTGGCCGTACGAGTCTTCAAGCTCCTGAGCCTTCTCCCGGAGGGAAGAGGGATGAAAAGTGTGTTGGCTGGGTGGGTCGTGTCCTTGATTATCCTGGCAGCACTGCTCTGACAGCGTGCGGTGTAAAGTGAGTCCACGGACCGAAGATTGGTTTATGTGATGTGCTGAAAAATCTTGTACCTTCTACCTGATGACAGCAGCGAGAAAAGAGCATGGCCAGGGTGGTGAGGATCTCTGACGATGGATGCTGCTTTCCTATACCAGCATTTCATGTAGATATGCTCAATGGTTGGGAGAGCTTTACCCGTGATGGACTGGGTTGAATCCACTACCTTTTGTAGGATTTTCCATTCCAATGTTTCCATACCAGTCTGTGACGCAGCCAGTCAATTTGCTCTCCACTACGCATCTCCAGAAGTTCGTCAAAGTTTCAGGTGTCACGCTGAATCTTCGCGAACTCCCGAGGAAGCAGAGGAGCTGCCGTGCTTTCTGTGCAACTACACTGACGTGCTGGGCTCTAGTGCGAGGTACAATCCGCCGTTCAGACAATTTAAATGCCGGCCCAGATCAGAGGCGAGAGCCAGTTCCACTGACTCTCCACGCAGTTCACTCCTCTCTCCAGGGCGCCGGAGCCTCTCGCCATTTGGTTGTTTGGTCAGTTTAAAAGCCGGCCCAGATAGACTGAAAAGACGGGGTGTTGGGATTCGAGGCGAGGGCTGATTTCGCCCAGTCTCTGTGAAGGTCACTCCTCTCCCCGTGGCGCTGAGGCTAAGAGGACGGCCCTGGCTATTGTGCTCCGTGTCCACTAATATGATGAAGTGAGAAGTGAGGCCTTGGGCCTACTCCGGGCTGCTCTGGGTTTCGGATCTGAGGACTCAGTATGGTTCGAAATGTTGCTGTTCGCTTCATCTGGTTGCATGATTTACTTTTTTTTTTCTTCCTCTTGCGCATCGTTTGTCAGTCTTTTATTTTTATTCTTTAATTGGGTTCTTTCGGGTTTCTTGCTCTGTGGCTACCTGTGAGCAAACGGTTCTCAGGGTTGTATAATTTATAGATTCTTTGATAATAAATGTACTTAGGTCCTCTGAAATAGTAACACGCAAGAATTTAAACTTGCTAGCCCTCTCCCCCTTTGATCCCTGATGATAGACCACTGGTTTCCCTCTATAATCAGACTGTTGAGTGAGAGGTTATTGTTACTTTTATGAATATGCAGAAGATGGAGGGATCTGGATTATTAATGAATTGAACAGCAGAGGGAGACATTTAGCTTCTCAAGTCTGTAACGTATTTCAAAGAGCCATGAACCATCCTTTCCTCTATTTATTTGTTTCCACTTCCAGAAGTTAGTTTATCAAGCTGTCTAATTCTAATCATTCACCACATCCTAAATGTTTTTCTGCATGTTGCTCCCACACATTAGACCAGCAATTCTACTACCTCAGGAGTCTGGAGATTCAACATGTCATCAAAAATCTTGGCGAACTTCTATAGACATGTGCTGACTGGCTGTATCACAGCCTGGTACGGGAACACCAAAGCCTTTGAGCGGAAAGTCCTACAAAAGGTAGTGGATTTGGCCCAGTAGATCACGTGAAACATTGCTGTAGAAATGCAGCATCCATCGTCAGAGATCCTCACCACCCAGGCCATGTTCTTTTCTCGCTGCTGCCATCAGGTAGAAGGTACAAGAGCTTCAGGACTCACACCACCAGGTTCAGGAACAGTTAATACCCCTCAACCATCAGGCTCTTGAACAAAAGGGGATAACTATATTCATTCTATTTCTGGTGTTCCCACAACCAATGGTCTCACTTTAAGAACTCTTTATCTTGTTATTTCATGGTCTCGTTATTTATTGCTCATTATTTATATTTGCATTTGCACAGTTTGTTGTTCGCTGATCCTGCTTACAGTTACTGTTCAATAGATTTTGTTGTTCATTGATCCTGTTTACAGTTACTATTCTATAGATTTTGTTGTCCAGTGATCCTGTTTACAGTTACTGTTCTATAGATTTTGTTGTTCATTGATCCTGTTTACAGTTACTGTTCTATAGATTTGCTAAGTATGCCTGTAGGAAAAAGAATCTCCAGATTGTACTCTGATAATGAATTTTACTTTGAACTTTGAGCCCAGAATCAATGAATGGAGGAACAGAGTTAACATTCCAGGACTGTGAACTTTACTGGAACATTGCAGAGGGAGTGTGAGGAAGGTCCTCCCCCCATTACTTCTACAATTTATTTCTCCTCCTTTTCTGAGTCCTTTGCAACATGGCTTCCACCAGGAATATCAACTGTTTCTCTTTGCAGATGTGCTGTCCATCCGGCTACATGTTTTCCAACATATTGCTTTTATTATGCTTAGATTAAGACACTGCAGAATTAGGCCATATGGCCCATCATGTCTGCTCCACCATTCCATCATGGCTAATTTATTATTCCTCTCAACCCTATTCTCCTGTCTTCTCTGTAATCTTTGACACCCTTACTAATCAGGAACCTATCAACCTCCACTTTAAATAGACATAGTCTCCACAGTCGTCTGTTTCATACATCTTTGGCAAAAGCTACTTTGATTCTACTTCATAAACCTCTACCACCGATAAAGTCTTGAGATGGGCTGGAGGCACACAGGTATACCATCAGTTTTAATTCACAAAACTAGCAGGTATACAGCCAGTCTTCCCTCTGAAATCTTAGATCAATGAGTGCTTCCTGGGTTTGCTATCGAACCCAGTCTGCAGCTCCAAGAATACCATTGTTCAGAGCTGCATTTTAAACTCAATCTACAATCCACATTCCGATCTAAAGACTGGCTGCTGTTGAAATTAGTACTTGTCCTACACCCTAACTCCAGAATATGCCCTAACATGGACCTACCATGGCTCTGAGCAGGACATGTTCACGCAGTCTGAAACTACACAGCTTTTTAAATGTTTATTTTTGCAATCTGCATACTATGAATATTTAGAATGAAAACTGGAAAATCACATACTATTGATTTTATTTATTAAAAGGTATAATGAAATACAGTACAACAGAGAAAATCTTTCACGTTTCATAAACATTTCTCGTCTGTCTTTATTACAACTCCATTGTCTATAAACACTGTCCAGATTAATTTCGCATCCAAACAAAAGGTACATCTTAAACCGGAATCTCTGGAGCTGAAGGCCTCGAAATCCTCGGCTTTGCATGTTTCAGCGGCCGGGGAGAGGCTGAAGGCGCTCGGCAGAGGATGGCGCTCAGGAGGCTGTATCGGAGAGGCTGCTCGGAAGCTCGAAGTTTTTGGACGGATGGACTCAGTGTCGGCTGTGGTCGGCTGCTTCCAAGGTATCGGCAAGTTGACGGTGCCTGGAGGTTTATGGCAGGGAGTTTCTCCCTTTTGCTGCCTGCTATCGGGGACTCGGGAGTCGATCGACTCAGGACTTTGAGACTATTTTTTTTACTGTGCCTATGGTCTGTTCTTTATCAAGTTATGGTATTGCTTTGCACTGCTGTAACTATATGTTATAATTATGTGATTATGTCAGTGTTAGTCTGTGGTTTGTCCTGTTTTCTGTGATATCACTCCAGAGAAACATTGTATCATTTCTTAATGCATGTATCCATTTCTAAATGACAATAAAAGAGGACTGAGTGTTCTCATAATCTAAAAAAAACCTCATTAGATCATCCACATGATCCACTTCTACTCTGTTTCTGGATTTACACTTGTTTGAATCCATAAGACTGAATCCATGTTCGCAGTCAGCTCTAGAAGTTTGAAAAGTTCCAATGATGTCAACAAGGATTGACAGTTCTTCAAATTCTTTGTTCTAAGTGCATAGTTCAACATATCAGTGAATGCCTTAACTTTCTCAGAAATTACAAATTTGAAATAACAGTATTGCCATGATACTTTTGATGCAACACTTTCATTGTAGTTCCTAATAGTAGCAGAGTATTTTTTTAAAAATTTAGTCGTACAACATTCTCTTTTCCAAATTCAAGATTGTTTGTGTTTCCTATAGCAACAGGGTCAAAAGCTTGTCATTCTCTTAATTCATTGTCAAGAAATCTATTATCGAAGTGATCACACGAAAACTGGAAGAACTGAATAATAGGCGCAGTATCAAAGTCAGAATTTATAAAAGAAAATTCCAGCTGCGTGGCAACAAAGGCTACGTGCGTGGGAGCATTTCAGTCAATGTGCGGATACGCACCAGCACAGCTTAGAGGGAACAGTGTTTGGAGCATACTGTCATAGGTAGGAGTTATCCTTCACTATGGAAAATTGGGAGGTTCCCATATGGACCACGGTCAACTTAAATTATTTCAAATGCAAGCTGACAATGCAGGAAGTCATGCAGGAGGCAGACTCCATATGGACTGCACTAGGCTCCAAGCCAGGCTGGAACGCAAAGGAATGAGACTCCCTCTACCCAGCATTTTGTCAGCAAATGTACAGTCACTGCAGAACAAGATTAACTACCCAAGGGCATGATTGCTGTATCAGAGGGAAATGAGGAATTGCTGTGCTCTGTTTCACAGAGACATGGCTCACTCCAAACAGAGCGCATGCATTAGTAAGACTCGAAGGCTTCTCGATACATAGAAAAGACTGAAATGCTGATTTGGAGATGGCAAAAGATGATGGTCTGTGCTTCGTTATAAACTCTTTGTGATGCTCAAGTGCGGTGTTTTGTCGTACTGTTGTTCCTCCAGCCTGGAACATTTAATGAAACAGTGCTGACCATTCTACTTACCAAGAGAATTCTCCTAACCACAGTTTACATACCGCCAAATGCCGACATAATCGCATACTCGAGATATTGAATGCTGCCATCATCAAACAAGAAACAGCGTACCCTGATGCATTTCAAATCATACTCAGGCTCCGCCGAATTATCATCAGCATATAACCTGCAGCACCAGGGGTCCCAGCACACTACCCCACGATTAGCAATGCCTACCATTCCATACTTAGACCACATTTTGGGAAATCTGATCACCTGGATCTCCTTCTCTTACCTGCAAACAGGCAGAGGCTAAAGAGCAAGTTTCCAGAGATAAGGACAACAAAGAGGTGGACGCTGGAGGCAGAGAAGTGGCTACGGATTACTTCAAGTTGGCGGAATGAGCAATGTTCAAGAGTAAAAGAGAGGCAAGAGTAGATATTAGATAGCTGGAAAATGATGCTGGAGGGATAGTAATGGGGGACAAGGAAACGGTGGATGAACTGAATAAGTATTTTGCATTAGCCTTCACTGTGGAGACAGTAGAAGCAGGCTGGAAGTTCGAGTGTCAAAGGGCAGAAGTGTGTGAAGTTGTTATTACTAGGGAAAAGGTGCTTGGGAAAGTGGAAAGCCTGAGTGAGATGAACTAAACACAGGGCTCCGAAAGAGGTGGCTGAAGATATTGTGGAAGAACAGGTAATAATCTTTCAAGGATCAATAGATTCTGGAATGGTTCCAAAAGACTGGAAAATTGCAAACATCACTCCACTCTTCTAAAAGGGAGAGAAGCAGAAGAAAGGAAATTATAGACCAGTTAATCTGACCTCAGTGGTTGGGAAGATGTTGGAGTCGATTGTTAAGGATGTTGTTTCAGGATATCTGGAGGCACATGATGAAACAAGCCATAGTCAGCATGGTTTCCATAAGGAAAAATCTTGCCTGATAAATCTGAGAGAATTCTTTCAAGAAATATCAAACAAGGCAAAAGAGAATCAGTGGATGTTGTGTACATGGATTTTCAGAAGGCCTCTGACAACGTACTGCACTTGAGACTGCTTAACAAGATTAGAGCCCATGGCATTATAAGGGAAGACACTAGCATGGATAAAGCATTGGGTGATGAGGCAAACAGTGGGAATGAATAGAGCCTTTTCTGATTGTCCTCTGGTGACTAGTGGTGTTCCTCAGGAGTCAATGATGGGACTGCTTCTTTTTACATTGTATGTCAATAATTTGTATGATGGAATTGATGGCTTTGTGATCAAGTTTGCATGATATGAAGACAGGTGGAGGGGCAGGTAGTGTTGAGGAATCAGGGAGGCTGCAGAAAGACTTGGATTAGGAGAAAGGGCAAAGAAGTGGCAGATGGAATACAGAGCCGGGAAGTATACGGTCATGCACGTTGGAAGAAGGAATAAAAGCAGAGACTATTTTGTAACTGGGGAGAAAATTCAAATATCTGAGTTGCAAAGGGACTTGGGAGTCCTCGAGTAGGATTCTCTAAGGGTTAATTTGCAGGTTGATTCAGTGGTGAGGAAGGCAAATGCAATGTTAGCATTCCTTTCAAGAGGACTAAAATACAAAAAGCAAGGATTTAATGCCGAGACTTTATAAGGAATTGGCGAGGCTTCACTTGGAGTATTGTGAGCAGTTATGGGCAGCTTACTTAAGAAAGGATGTGCTGACATTGGACAGGGTTCAGGGAAACTTCACAAGAATGATTCTGGGAATGAAAGGCTTATTGTACAAGGAACAATTGATGGCTCTGGCCCTTTACTTGCTGGAATTTAGAAGAATGAGGGGAGATTTCTTTGAAACCTATCGGATGTTCCAAGGCCTAAACAGAGTGGATGTGGAGAGGATGTTCCTCTGTTGGGTGAGTCACAGACCAGAGAGCACAGTCTCAGAATAGAGGGGTGTCCATTTACAGCGGAGATGAGGAGGAATCTCTTTATCCAGAGTAGGAGTGAGTTGGAGAGGCCTCTGATGATGCTTAGGTCAACCTTGTGAAAGTGTTCAGCAGAACGGTCACCGTCTCTGCATTTGTTTTCTGGAGCGTAAAGCAGACCCTACAGTGAGCATTGCAGACCCTCTTCTCTCTGTTACCATCAGGGAGGAGGTACAGAAGCCTGAAGGCACACACTCAGCGATTCAGGAACAGCTTCTTCCCCTCTGTCATAGATTCCTAAATGGACATTGAACCCACTTTAAAAAAAAATTATTTCTGCTTTGCACTATTTTTAATTTAACTATTTAATATATATATATAGATATATATATATATACACTTGCAATAATTGATTTACATATTTATTTTTCTCTCTGTTATAGTGCATTGTACAGCTGCCGCTAAGTTAACAAGTTTCACGACAATATGCAGGTGATATTAAACCTGATTCTGATTCTGAGTGTGGAGATTGGTAGGGTGGAAGTTGAGGTCAAGGGAACTCTAACCTTTCTCTAGGATTGGAAGAGGTGGAGTTCAAAGTTCAAAGTACATTTATCATCAAAGTACTTATACTATATACAGGCCTTGAGATTCGGCTCTTTACGAGCAGCCACAAAACAAAGAAACCCAATAGAACCCATTCAAAAATAGGAGACCGTCAAACACCCAACGTGCAGGGAAATAAAGCAAATCGTACAAAGAATAAAAGTAAGCAAATAAGAAATTGCTTGTGTTATATGGGCACATGTATAGAAAATGGAGCTGATGCAGTTGAAAATCATGGATGCAAGAAATTCTGCAGGCACTGGAAACTTTGAGTGACACACAAAATGCTGGAGGAACTCAGCAAGTCAGGCAGCATCTATGAAGAGGAATAGAGTGATTTAACTTGGGCTGAGACCTTTCACCTGTAGTGGAAAGGAAGGGAGAATAAGGTGGTGGGGGAGGGGAGGGTGTACAAGGTGACAGGTGAAACCAGGTGAGGAGGGAGGGTGGTTGGTGAGTTGGTGTGGGAGTGGGAGGATGAAGTGATAGGTGGAAGAGGGAAAGGTCTGAAGAAGGAGGAATCTGATAGGAGAGGACAGTGGACCATGGGAGAAAGGGAGGGGCACCAGAGGAAGGTGATGGGCAGGTGAGGAGAAGAGAACGGGTCAGAGGGGAGCCAGAATCAGGAATGGAAAAGTATCAAAGTGAGACGGGGAAAAGTTACTCAAGTTAAAGAAATCGATGTTCATGCCATCAGGTTGGAGTTTACTACACCTCCTCCTCACTATCCTATTCTGGCTTCTTCCCCCTTCCTTTCCAAAGTTCAAAAGTTCAAAGTACATTTATTATGACAGTATGTAGACTGTATGCAACTTTGAGATTCATCTCCTTACAGGCAGCCACAAAACAAAGAAACCCAACAGAACCCATTTAAAACAATAAAGCAAGCAAACAGTCTGTGATACCAGGCATCACCGCAGCCTTACAGTCCCATTGGAATTTATTTGCAGTGAGTTCAATGTAAATTCTATCTATATCTATATTGGATCTCTCTCTATATATCCATATTTCACTATCTCTATCTCTATCTGTCTCTCCATCTAGCTCTATCTCTATTCACCTCTCTCTCTATACTTTATATTTTATTGTCGTCAAACAATTGGTACTAGAATGTACAATCATCACAGCGATATTTGATTCTGCGCTTCCCACTCCCTGGATTACAAATATTAAGTATTAAGAATAGTAAAAATTGGTAAATATTAAAATTTTAAATTATAAATCATAAATAGAAAATAGAAAAATGGAAAGTAAGGTAGTGCAAAAAAACCAAGAGGCAGGTTCGGATATTTGGAGGGTACGGCCCCGATCCGGGTCATTTCTGAAGTCTACAGAAACCAATTGAGAAGGCTTCAGCCCAGCACAGAGTTGAGCAAACCCCACAGAGTAGCGAGCCAAACCAGCCTGTTTCTCGCCTCCAACCACGACACCCCAACCGTTTCAATCTGGACTGGCAATTAAACAGTTCAAACCTCAGCAGATTCCTCCCCCCGGGAGGGGGAAGAGGGGGAGCTCCTCCAGTTTTAGTGTGCGTAGCTTTGGATTTCCGGAACCCGCAGACTTTCTTGTGTTTCTGAGTCACTACTGCTCCGCTGAAGCAACCCAGCAATTTAGAACAAAGGATTCTCTGGAAGGAAGCCATCTGATTTGCATTGAAATGAACTGGTGTACAAGTCTGCTCTAGGCATGAAAAGACAGCTTGTTTCAGAGCGGCCACTTTCTCACTGGCAAGTTCAAAGGTTCATTTATTACCAAAGCACGTATCCGTATACAACTCTGAGATTCATCTTTTCCAGATAGCCACAAAACAAGGGAAGAACATGAAAGTTGCCCAGAAAGGAATAGCAAAACCACCCCCCACACACACATACATCAACCCCCAAAACCCCTCCCTTTGCACAAAACCAGAATAGGAAATTCGACCCCCCCCCTCAAACAACCCTTCCCCCGCACAAAAAAAACTAACAACACATTAATCCCTTCGAACAACAAAACGGAAAAGGAACGGGTGATAAAAAAAAACACAGAATATAAAAACCACCAGTCAGAAAAAAAAGCCCACAGTCCATAAACACAATAGTCCAATGTATAAATGCAGAACTACGATACCATCCTAAGATGACACTGAAAGGGAGGGACACCACATGAGGCAACGAGACCTACCCACCTGCCCCCCAGTGAGTCACACATGATAGGCCACTCACAGATTCCTTCTCCAGCAGTGATCCAAAGGAAGGCAGTTGGCACTGAGCTCTCACTCGCCTTCCACATTTGTCTCCACGTCTCCATAGTCATAGTCATATTTTATTGATCCTGGGGGAAATTGGTTTTCGTTACAGTTGCACGATAAATAATAAATAGTAATAGAACCATAAATAGTTAAATAGTAATATGTAAATTATGCCAGTAAATTATGAAATAAGTCCAGGACCAGCCTATTGGCTCAGGGTGTCTGACCCTCCAAGGGAGGAGTTGTAAAGTTTGATGGCCACAGGCAGGAATGACTTCCTATGACGCTCTGTGTTGCATCTCGGTGGAATGAGTCTCTGTCTGAATGTACTACTGTGCTCACCCAGTACATTATGTAGTGGATGGGAGACATTGTCCAAGATGGCATGCAACTTGGACAGCATCCTCTTTTCAGACACCACCGTGAGGGAGTCCAGTTCCATCCCCACAACATCACTGGCCTTACCAATGAGTCTGTTGATTCTGTTGGTGTCTGCTACCTTCAGCCTGCTGCCCCAGCTCACAACAGCAAACATGATAGCACTGGCCACCACAGACTCGTAGAACATCCTCAGCATCGTCCGGCAGATGTTAAAGGACCTCAGTCTCTTCAGGAAATAGAGACAGCTCTGACCCTTCTTGTAGACAGCCTCAGTGTCTCAATCTACTCTGTAGAATAGTTTAAAATTTACCTTCCTTCAAGTAACACTGTTTCGAACAAGGTGTCACAGCTCAGTCCCATCATTTCTGATTGGCCAAAACATCTCCCCAATCTCCATCAGCACAGGAGCACCACAGGGATGTGTGCTTAGACTGCAGTCTATTTATTTATTATTAATTTTTTTCTTCTCTCTCTCCTTTTTCTCCCTCTGTCCCTCTCACTATACCCCTTGCCCATCCTCTGGGTTCCCCCACCCTTGTCTTTCTCCCTAGGCCTCCTGTCCCATGATCCTCTCATATCCCTTTTGCCAATCACCTGTCCAGCTCTTGGCTCCATCCCTCCCCCTCCTGTCTTCTCCTATCATTTCGGATCTCCCTCTCCCCCTCCCACTTTCAAATCTCTTACTAGCTCTTCCTTCAGTTAGTCCTGACGAAGGGTCTCGGCCCGAAACTTCGACTGTACCTCTTCCTAGAGATGCCGCCTGGCCTGCTGCGTTCACCAGCAATCTGTGTGTGTGTGTAACTACACTCATTCTATTTCTGGTGTCCCCACAACCAATGGTCTCACTTTAAGGGCTCTTTATCTTGTCATTTCATGCTTGTTATTTATTGCCGATTATTTATATCTGCACAGTTTGTTGTTCATTTATCCTGTTAACTTACTGCTCTATAGATTTCCTTGCTGGCAAAAGTATCTCGGATGTGGTGACACGTATGTACTCTGATAATAAAGTTTACTTTGAGCTTTGGTCTGCATAATCTTCAATCACAGGAACACGCAGCACAGAAAGAAACTCACTTGTCTTCCAATTTAGGGAGAAGACGGGAAGCCCATGCTGCCAGCCGGCTCATTCCGAGATCCTGGAGTACACACGAGGGGACCTACTGGAAACGTCTGGCCGTCACTGTGACGCCTCCACGGTCCAGGATACTGAGGGACTGGGCTCTGCCTAACAGCTTCTGCGGGAGCCTCCAATTGGCTCTTCACTGCAGCCCGAATCTCTAACTCGGTTCCTTTGCCCGCAGTCGCTGCTCGGCCCGTTGAGCATATCCAGCCATCTTCCATTTTAGATCAGGATTTGCATCATCTGCAGCAAACATTTCAATCTTACTGGATGAGTTGAGGCAAGCAGCTTGTGTTCAAAGTTGTCACTAAACTTTATGTCACCCTAGGCAACCCTGAGGTTCATTTTCCTGCGGGCAAACTCAATAAATCTATAACCACAACAGAATCAGTGAAAGACCGCCCGACTGGGGCGTTCAACTAGCGTGCAGAAGATAACAACCCGTGCTAATACAAAAGGACGCTGGAGCAGAGGGACGAGTGAGAAAAGGTGGCACAGAAGACGGCGGATACCGGAATCTGGAGCAACAAACTATCTGCTGGAGGGACTCAGTGGGGGAGGGGAGGGAGAAATTGCCACTGTTTTGGGTTGAAACCTTGTATCAGGACTGGGGGGGGGGAGAAGATAAAGAGAAGGGGTCTATGCTTCCACCTTGGATCTCGGGTCCATTTCAGACTCAGGATCCATCCCAGACGGCGGGTCATCGTCAACTCCGGCATTTCTCCCCACGCAGGTTGGGACGGACAGATAGACACGGCGTGCCGGTACATGAGGGTCAAGGCAACCTCCCCCCCTCCCCACCTCCTCCGGGGACCCCACAGCCCAGGAATCGCAGGACAGGGGACAAGCAGTAGCCCCAGTAGCAACAGGCAGAAAGAGGGCTAAATAACAGAAACATAAAGCTTTGAAATTAAGGCCCCTAAAACCTATACTACCTATGACAGGACTCTAACTAATCTCCAGAAATAAAAAAAATGCCATAATAAGGAGGTTCAATTGGACAGCGACCCTGGAGACAGAAGCGAGCTGTGTGGAGATGATGAAGAATGGTCGGCAGTTCAGGCTAGGTGTGTTAGGGGGAGGTAGGAGGGCGAGGGTGGAGACAGCTGCTTGAGGGTGAAAAACAGGGACGCAGAGGATAACCGTAAGCACAAGAGATTCTGCGGTGGCTGGAAATCAAGAGCCGCAGGAACCCGGGCCAGCCAGCATCCACTGAGAGGAATAAACGTTTCGGGCCAAGGCCTTTCCTTCGGGTTGTAAATGGGCGCCAGTGCCGGAAACTGGCAAGTACGAGGGGAGCTGATGCGAACCATCAGGACAGGGTGAGAGGCAGAAAGAACCAGACGCGGAGGAGGGGTGGTGAAATGTATATAGCTATAGCAATTGGATGGAATAGGGGAGGGGAGGGGAAATGGGCGATTTCTAGGCAAGTAACAAAAATATAGCGGGTCCTATGGTGGGGTGGGGGGTGATCTTCGACCTCTTGACTATCTACGCCCTAATCCAGGACCTGGTGTGTTGCTCCAGATTCCAGCATCCCCATCTCCAGATACTGCCGGACTTCTGAGTGTTTCCAGCATTTCCATCACCTTGGGGGGAAAAAAGCACTTTCAACGTTCCCAAATTCAGTTTTCGCGGGGACTTTAAACCGCGTCTTTCTAATAGGCTCCTCGCAACGTCAATCATCCACATTTCAGCCAATGACCGCAAACAAGACGCCTCCGCTCCCTGAATTTAAAAAAAGTAACCGTCGTGAATAGCCAATGAAAATCAGGCACTGGCGGATGACGTCAGAATAGGTGGGGGGAGGGGAGGGCGTGGCCAGTCGGAGGCGGAAGCAGCATGGTGGTGAAACACGTGGAGGATGCCTCGCAGTTCCAGACCCTATTGAGCCAGACGGAGAAGCTTGTGGCCGTCATGTATTCGGCCGAGTGGTGCCACAACTGCCGGATGATCCGCCCGCACTTCTACAACCTGTCCGAGCAGCTCACCGGCGTGACCTTCGTGGAGGTGGACGTGGACGACGCGGAGCCGCTGGCCCGCTCGGCCGGCATCACCTGCATGCCCACCTTCCACTTCTTCAAGCGGTCGAAGAAGGTGGGAGAGTTCTCGGGGACGAAGCGGGAGAAGCTGGAGCGCCTACTGGATGAGCTGACCGATAAAAATTAGAGCAGAAGGGATGGGAATAAAAAATAAACTTGAGGTTTGACTTTTCTGCCTTGCGCAGGATTACCCTGGAAGAAAGAAATCCGCAACTAAAAATTACAATGTAGAGAAATTAAGCAAGATGGTCTTTAAACACTATATATATGGGTATCTTTATAGAGGCTAGATACACAAAATGCTGGAGAGATGACAATATGCCTGCCGAGATATCGACTGTTTGTTTATTTCCATAGATACCCCCTGACCTGCGGAGTTCCTCCAGCATTGTATGTGTGTGTGTGTTAATCATTACTTAGTGCCCGACCTCAGTTGTCCCAACGGGCGACGTGGATCACCTCCAATACAACTGGGGCAACTTTAATTCAACTGTGCGACTTCCTCTACCAATTAAGAATTAGTGGTTTTGAAGAAGGCAAATGTGTATGATGCTTGCAAGAGAAACTTAAATGGCAGTATTCCATTAAGAAAATCTGTAGTAAGGACAAACTACAGGAGGTGTTCAGCAAATCAGGCGGCACACTGTGGGGGTACAACTGAAGGTTTATTGACCTAATCAATTAACTGTTTCTCACACCACAGAATCGGTCAACTGGCCAGTTTATTTTTAACGGCTATATTAACATTTTAGATAAGGACAGGTTGGGAATGGGATGGAATTAGTTATCATGATTATAAAATCATAGATATGGATGGAATTAGATATCATCATGATTATAAGATTATAGATACGGGTGGAATTAGTTATCATGATTATAAGATCATAGATATGGGATGGAATTAATTATCATGATTATAAGATCATAGGTATGGGTGGAATTAGTTATCATCATGATTATAAGATCATAGGATATAGGAGCAGGATGAGGCCATTTGGCCCATCGAGTCTGCTCCACCATTTCATCAGCACAGTAGTGTAGTGGTTAGCCCAACGCCTTACAGTACCAGTGACCCAGGTTCGATTCTACGTTCTCCCTGTGACCACGTGGGTTTCCTCCGGGTGCTCCAGTTTCCTCCCAAAGTCCGAAGGCCTACCGGTTGGTAGGTTAATTGGTAGCCTAAATCGTCCCATCATTAGGCTAGGGTTAAATTGGGGGATTGCAGGGTGGTGTGGCGCTGTATCTCAATAAATAAATAAATCAATCCAGGCTGATCCATTTCTCTCTCAGCCCCGCCCCCTGCCTTCTCCCCATATTTTTTCAAACCCCGATGAAACAAGAATCTACCAGACTCTGCCTTAAATTGCCCAGTGACCTGGCCTCCACAGCTGCCTGTGTCAGTGAATGCATTCCACAGATTCGCCACTCTCTGACTAAAGAAGTTCTGCCTCTGAAGGGGCGCCCCTCTATTCTGAGGCTGTGTACAGTACTCTGGTCTTGGACCCTCCCACCACAGGAAGCATCCTCTCCACATTCACTCTATCGAGGCTGTTCACCATTCGATAGGTTTCAATGAGGTCACCCCTCATTCTTCTGAATTTCAGTGAGTAGAGGCTTAGAGGCAACTAACAGTACGATGCAGGTGATCATGGTCTTTGACCACGATTGTTCTTGGCACGTTTTTCCACAGAAGTAGTTTGCTTTCTTCTGGGCAGTGTCTTTACAAGACGGGTGACCCCAGCCATTATCAATATTTCAGAGATTGTCTGCCTGGCGTCAGTGGTCGCATAACCAGGACTTGTGATCTGCTCGGCGACCGTCCGCCACCTGCTCCGTGGCTTCATGCGACCCTGATTCGGGGTGGGGGGCGTGGGGAGGTAAGCAGGTCAGTGGAGGGAAGAAGTGCTTTACACCTCCTTCCCTTTTTCCTGTGGTCCACTCTCCTCCCCTATCAGATTCTTTATTTCCCAGTCCTTGACCTTTCCCACCCACTTGGTTTCACCTATCATCTTCCAGCAAGCCTCTTTCCCACCCGACACCTTTTTATCCTGGCATCACCCCCCCCCCCCCACCCCTTGCAGCACAGTCCGGAAAAAGGATCTTGGCTCGAAATCGACTGTTTACTCCTTTCCATAAATGCTGCCTGGCCTGCTGAGTTCCTCGGGCGTTTTGTGTGTGTTGCTTTGCACCTCTTTCGGTAGAGACGTATCTCCACCCCGTCACCCAAACTGAATTACTAGCATAATTAATACAGAGTTTCCTTCACATTCTCAGAATAGAATGCCAATCCAGATAGAAAACACACCACTGAATGCTAATCAAAACCTGTGTCCGCTGCAGTTCCCGGTACAGATGTGATCTGATCTCGGTCTTTTTTATATCCTTGAGAGTGTGCAACACTATAGGAGGTGCCTATTTATAGCGAGACCCAGCTATCATCTTGGGTGATTTAAAAATGTCTTGAGAGATATTGACATATGTAAAGATCTCAGTGAGACGCAACAGGGTAAATGCTTTGAGTGTTTTCTACTGATGGGTGATTCTTGAACAAGGAGATGGTACATGCAAGCTTGATTTAAACGTTCGAGAAAAGTTTGGATGAGTACGTGGATGGCAGGGATGTGGAGAGCTATGGTCCAGGTGCAGGTTGATTGGGCAGGTTCAACATGGACCAGATGGGCCAAATGGCCTGTTTCAGTTCTGTACTTTTCTATGATTATGTAGTTGTAAGAAACCTGTGCGAGTAAGGGTGTCTTTATGCAAAGGATGGTCTGCTCCGTTCGCCACAACTGACAGGATCTCCTGGTAGCCACCCACTTCAACTCTGCTTCCCATTCTCATTCGGATATGTCCATACATGGCCTCCTCTACTGCCATGATGAGGCTAAACTCAGGTTGGAGGAGCAACACCTCATATACTATCTAGGTAGTCTCCAGCCTCTTGGTATGAGCATAGAATTCTCCAACTTCCAGTAATTCCCTCCCCCTCCCTTCCTCTATCCCTATGTCACTCTGCCCCCTCTCCACCAGCTGACTATCACCTCCCTCATGGTTCTGCCTCCTTCTACTACCCATTATGTTTTCCCCTATTCCTTCTTCACCTTTCCTGCCTATCACCTCCCTGCCTCCCCTCCCTCACCCCTTTATCTTTCCCCTTACTGGTTTTTCACCTGGAACCTACCAGCCTTCTCCTTCCCACCCTCCCCCACCTTCTTCATAGGGCCTCTGCCCCCTCCCTCTACAGTCCTGACGAAGGGTTCCGGCCTGAAACATTGACTGATCATTTCCACGGATGCTGCCCGACCTGCTGAGTTCCTCCAGCGTGTTGTGAGTGTTGCCTTGACCTCAAAAGAGCAGTGCATGCAAGACGGCCCAAGAATCTCACAGAACTAGAAGCCTTTTGCAAGGAAGAATGGCGAAAATCCCCCAAACAAGAATTGAAAGACTCTTAACTGGCTACAGGAAGCGTTTACAAGCTGTGATACTTGCCAAAGGGGGGTGTTACCATGCAGGGTGCCCAAACCACCGTCAGAGAAAGCAGGATCTCCCAGTGGCCACACATTTTGATTCCACATCCCATTCCCATTCTGACATGTCTATCCACGGCCTCCTCTACTGTAAAGATGAAGCCACACTCAGGTTGGAGGAACAACACCTTATATTCCGTCTGGGTAGCCTCCAACCTGATGGCATGAACATCGACTTCTCTAACTTCCGCTAATGCCCCACCTCCCCCTCGTACCCCATCTGTTACTTATTTTTATACACACATTCTTTCTCTCTCTCTCCTTTTTCTCCCTCTGTCCCTCTGACTATACCCCTTGCCCATCCTCTGGGTCCGCCCCCCCCTTGTCTTTCTTCCCGGACCTCCTGTCCCATGATCCTCTCATATCCCTTTTGCCTATCACCTGTCCAGCTCTCGGCCCTCCTGTCTTCTCCTATCATTTTGGATCTCCCCCTCCCCCTCCAACTTTCAAATCCCTTACTCACTCTTCCTTCAGTTAGTCCTGATGAAGGGTCTCGGCCTGAAACGTCGACTGTACCTCTTCCTAGAGATGCTGCCTGGCCTGCTGCTTTCACCAGCAACTTTTATGTGTGTTGCTTGAATTTCCAGCATCTGCAGAATTCCTGTTGTCATTTTTAACTTCATGCCTTTTGGAAATCAGGTCATCTTTTACTGGCTTAGCTATTCACAGTAACAGAAATTTTGACCAGGGGTGCCCAAACTTTTGCATGCCACGGTATACCTAAGACTTTTGCCCAGTGCTGTATGTAGTTTGATAATAAACTTACTTTGAACTTGGATAAGACCAGCACTTGTGGAGACTTGATCCTGGCAGCATCTGCACAGGGGCAGCTCTGGTTGTGAGTCGTTTCAAATTCTTGGCATTAACTCTGGACAGATGCAAACTAAGTTTTGGTTGCGTTGGTTTGAACTATCATAGAATTATCATCGTCATTACGTGCCATGTCATATGAAGTGGGCGATCTTGGTCTCATGATCATCATTGGTTTCTTGGCAAATTTTTCTACAGAAATGGTTTGCCATTGCCTTCTTCAGGGCAGAGTCTTTACAATTATCAATACTCTTCAGAGATTGTCTGCCTGGTGTCAGTGGTCGCATAACCAGGACTTGTGATCTGCACCAGCTCTTCATACGACCATGCCTTTACATGGCCCTGATTCGGGGTGGTGCTAATGGTGCCTCACCTTACCCCAGGGCGACCTGTAGGATAGGGGAGGGAAGGGACACCTCACAGAGAAGGGGAGGAGTAGGCCAGTTGGACCCTTTGACCCTGCTCCACCATTCACTGACAGCCGATTCACCGTCTCAACTTCTGTCTGGCCCCACCCTCCCATATCCTGAATGCTGCTTATGCCCGGATGATGTGGGAGGATGTTCCCGAGGATCTGCATTTATCAATTGGTCTAGGGACCTTTTCAGTCTTATGGTTTTTATATTCTGTGTTTTTGCCCGCTCTTTTTTTGTGTGGGGTGGGGAGGGGTTTTGGGGTTCAATGTTCTTGTTGCGTTTTTTGTGGGGTAGCACGGGTTTGGGTGTTGATTTTCTTATTGCCTTTTGTGTGGGGTAGGGGGGTTTGGGGTCGATGTTCTTACCGCATTTATTTTTGTGGGGTGAGGGGAGTTTGGGAGTTGATGATCATGTTGACGTATTTTTGTACGGGGGTGGGTTTGATGTTTTTCTTTGAATGGACATTATAGTTTTCTCTGTTTCATGGCTATCTGGAGAAGACGAACCTCAGAGTTGTATACTGCATAAACACTTTGATAATAACTGAGCCTTTGAATCTTTTTGACCCTTTGTACCTCCAAATGAATTCAGCAACATCGCCTCCGTGATCTTCAGTGATGGAGAATTCCACAGGGTCACTGTCCTCTGAGCACAGGAACAGGCATTACAGCCACAATGTTGTGCCAAACTAATTAAGATAATGGTGCCTAATTAAACTAATCCTTTCTTTCTGTACATGGTCTCTTGCTATTTGTATGCCTGACTAAGATCTTCTTCCTCCAAGAGGACCACAACCTTGTCGTAGGGTTTATAGGCTTGTGTGCCTCAATGACCTGGAGAGCTACGTTGGCTGGAGTCAGGGTCTTGTGCTTTGGCTCTTGGTAGGGTCACCCATGCCAAACAGGTCAAAGGGTAGAGGCCAGACTGAGAGTGGTCCACCCATCCTACAGGTTCGGGGGTTCAGCTCAGGTTTAACAACCCTGAATGGTAAAAATAAATTTGTTACGGAAGCAGCAATGAAGAATCTTTCTATATCTGTGTGTGATGGTTCACAGATGGAGGATCTTCATTGCTGCTCTAAATGTCAGCAGCTCAACGGGCAGTAAGTAAATACTATGAATTTATTAAACACCATTATTGTATCCTCCTCCATTACCGACTTTTGCAGCACTTTCCAGAGACCCACAATACTGTGTTTTTTATAAACTTGCCCCACACATCTCCTTTGAATCCCCCCACCACCCACACCTCATATACATGCCCTCTTGTACTAGACATCAACCCTGGGGATAAAAGATAGTCATTATCGACCCTATTTATTCCTCTCATAATTTTATAAACTTCTATCAAGTCTCCCCTTAGACTTCATGGCTCCAGAGAAAACAGCACTAGTTGTCCAACCGAGTTGCCCTCTAATCCAGGTGGTGGTTGTCCATTGTGTCCAACGATGACGGGAAACCTGTGTGGGAGAGTTTTTAACGTGGAAAAGCCATTACACTGGGCCGGTTCCACTCTCTCAATCTGAGAAGTCCAGGTCCAGTGGTAGGAACAAGTGTCACAAACTGGGGTTGTCTTTGGTTACAGTGGGTGACTATGGTGTCTTCTGTGCATTGTCATGGCCTTCGCTCTCCACGGAGCGTTGCAGAACCGCCTTCCTGGCTGTTGGATCTCACTGTAAGTCTTACAGCGCGCGGCCATTCCAAATGAATATCGTATGTATAACTAGGGGGCCGTGCACAATCCGGATTTGATGGAGACAGCTGTGAGAAGCACGGAGGAACACCTGGAGAAACTTCTGAAATGCCTGTTTCACTGCCGCTGCTACTGTGCGATCAAGAATCTCCAGAGGGGAAGGCCCCAAATCCTAGTCTTTGCCTGTTGCCGGGGCCGGGGTTGAAGCGCTCGGCAGAGATGGTGCTCGGTGTCGGACAGCTGGTCGGAGGCTCGGAGTCGGACTGTGGTCGGATGCTTCCAGTATGCTGCATCGGCAAGTTGGCAGCACTGGAGGTTTACTGTCTGCGTGAGATGATGGGACTTTCGAGAGACTTTTACCGTGCCATGGTCTGTTCTCATCAAATTACGGTATTGCTTTGCACTGTTGTAACTATATGTTATAATAATGTGGTTTTTGTTAGATTTTAAGTCAGTTTGTCATGTGTTTTCGTGATATCATTCTGGAAAAATACTGTATCATTTCTTAATGCATGTATTACTAAATGACAATAAAAGAGGACTGCGTGTCCTCATAATCTAATCCGCTCAGTCCACAGGAGCTGACTTCACACGCTGGGACATGTCCTTATCTTACTGGGATATGAAGCCCGCCAGCTACCCTCACTTGGTTTAGTCTGGCTGTCAAAGCGGTGCACCAAAGTCTGGCTGCTGTTGCATGCGTACTTGCAGCCACAGGCGAGAGCTGTCCAGTTGGGACCAAAGGTGAGCCTGCTGCCCTGGAATGGGCATGACAAGCCCCTTCACCAGAGGTGCTACCCCTCCCTGCGTGCCCAATACACCCCCAAATCCAGCTGGCATCCTGGTAAACCTCTTCTAAACCTTCTCCAGAACCTCCATATCCTTCATGTACTGGGCGACCAAAATTGATTCGAGTTCTCCCAGTGCTGCCTAACCAGAGTTGTATAAAGCTGTAGCACAACTTCCTGACTCTGGAACCCTCTGCCTCAACTAATAAGAGCAAGCACGCCCCATGCCTCTTTACCACCCTATCAAACTGTGCGTTCATTCCAGGGAACTATGAACTTAGACACCAATAGTTGAGGGTCCCGCCGTTAACTCTGAAATTTCCCTTCGCATTTCATCTCTCAAAGTGCAACACTTCATACTGGCCCAGATTAAATTCCATCCATCATTCCCACATCCACATCTACACCTGATCTCTATCCCAGTGTAACACTCACAACACGCTGGAGGAACTCAGCAGGTCGGGCAGCATCCGTGGAAAAGATTGATCGATGTTTCGGGCTGGAACCCTTCGTCAGGACTGTAGAGGGAAGGGGCAGAGGCCCTATAAAGAAGGTCGGGGGAGGGTGGGAAGGAGAAGGCTGGTAGGTTCCAGGTGAAAAACCAGTAAGGGGAAAGATAAAGGGGTGGGCGAGGGGATAGGCAGGAAGGGTGAAGAAAGAATAGGGGAAAACACAATGGGTAGTCGAGGGAGGTGATAGGCAGCTGGGGGAGGGGGCAGAGTGAAATAGGGATAGAGGAAGGGAGGGGGAGGGAATTACCGGAAGTTGGAGAATTCTATGTTCATACCATGGGGCTGGAGACTACCTAGACGGTATATGAGGTGTCGCTGCTCCCCTTCCCCCTACAGTCCTGACGAAGGATTCCGGCCCGAAACGTCGACCGCTCTTTTCCACGGATGCTGCCCGACCTGCTGAGTTCCTCCAGCGTGTTGTGAGTGTTGCTTTGACCCCAGCATCTGCAGAGTATTTTGTGTTTCTATCCCAGTGTAACCGTTAGCAATCATCTACACTATCCACAACACCACCAAGCTCTGTGGCATCTGCAAGTTCCCTAACTCAACCGTCCACCTTTCATTCAAGCCGCGGTCCCAATAAGTATAAGATCATAAGACAGACAGAACCGTGCAAAGATCTTAGGGATGGATATATATCTCTTGCACGGTTCAGTAGTAATTTTATGCATTACACTATACTGCTGCCGCAAAAAAAAAACATGACATATGTGAGTGATGGTAAACCTGATTCTGATCTGGCTCTCTATTGTGGACTGAGAGTGGGAAGGGGACAGGGAGAGGGGAATCAGGGTTGGGAAAAGGGGAAGGGCGACAGAGAAACAATGAACCAATTGTTTGGAATCAAATGACCTTGCCCGGTGTCTCAGGGTCGGATGTGTCTGCACCCCCCAGCCCCAACCGCTGGCACTCCCTCCCTGCCACCTGTCCCCACCCCTCCCGCGGCACTCTACCCTCGCCATTCCCAACATCCCCTGCTCTCGACAGCTTTACAAACTCGCTCTCTGCTCCACATTGACAAATACAGTACTGTGCAAATATCTTAGGAGGCCTAAGACTTTTGCACTTTATTTCCCAAACTATTACTGTTTGGATAGAACAAAGCCTTTATGGTCCCCCCCCCCCCCCCCACACACACACATTTATCCCCGTTGCGCTGCTTTTACTCTGTAACGTCCGGTCCTTTGGCTTCTCTCACTCACGTTTAGAGATCTAGTGTTAAGATTGAAAGTGAAAAGTACAGATTTGGCTGCAGTAACACACACAAAACGCTGGAGGAACTCAGGCAGCATCTGTAGAAAGAGATAAACACCACACGTCCAGGTCTGAAGCCCCTCATGAGGACTGGAAGGCAAGGCCGGGGGGGGTGGGGGCGAAGATGGCAGAATAAGAAGCTGGGGGGAGGGGAAGGAGTACAAGCAAGAAGGTGATGGGTGAAGCCAGGTGGGTGGGGGAGGGGGACGGGCGAATGAAGTCAGGAGCTGGGAAGTGATAGGTGGAAAAGGTAAAGGGCCGGAGAAGGAATCTGAGAGGAGAGAGAGAGGGAGTGGACCATGGGAGGGTGGAGGGCCACCAGGGGGAGATGAAGTGTGTAAGAGGGAGCCAGATTGGGGAAATGAAGAAGAGGGCAGGGGGAAGGGTGAAATAATGACCAGATGTTGGAGGAACCAGTGATCATGCGACCAGGTTGAAGGCTAGTTTGACAAGTACGAGGAAATCTGCAGATGCTGGAAATTCCAGCAACACACGTCAAAGTTGCTGGTGAACTCAGCAGGCCAGGCGGCATCTCTAGGAAGAGGTACAGTCGACGTTTCGGGCCGAGTCCCTTCGTCAGGTGTTGCGCCTCCAAGCGGAAGCGGTGGAAGAGGAGGTCGTGGACCGAGGTATGGGAACGGAGCTAGGGGTGGAAATGGTTGGCCACCGGGAAATCCTGCTTTTTTGCGGATAGGGCGAAGATGCTTGACAAAGTGGTCCCCCCAATCTACTGCACGTCGGATCTCACCAATATCGAGGGGGCTGCATCGGAAGCACCGCATAACAGGATGTAACCTAACCAAGAACATCATCCCTTCAATGAGATGTTCTTGGGCCCGGTGATTTACTTGTCTCTTCAAGTGTTCACTGTCCGTAATGTAGTCTATTTTGGGACGACTAAACATAGAATGGGAAACTGTAAAATTACCCTCACTCACTCAAAAGCATAACGTAGAGTTTACAGTCGCCTCTTTGGCTCCCTGTCCCGTTTCCGCTCTGGTCCGGGTCCGGACTGTGTCGATAAAACCACGCCAGATCGCACAGTCAAGTCATTTAGTTAAACGCCTGCAACCTTGCCAGTTCTATTCCAGGTTATAGTTACTTTCCGGATATCGCTCATTCGTATGACCTGGGCAATCATGGCTTCATGTGACCCTAATCGGGGCGGGGGTGGGGGCTAAGCGGGGGCTACATCTTGCCCAAGGGTGACCTGCAGGCTAGCGGACGGAAGGAGCGCCTTACACCTTTGGTAGAAACGCATCTCCACCCCGACACCCATTCCAGATATCAGCTGGTCTTTTCAACCCCCCTCCTGCTAGTTACACCTCTTCCAGGCCCTTCCTACTTAAAATTCTATTCATCCTCTGAACTAACGAAGTGCCCAGACCGTGAGGAGGTTTCAGACTTACAGTCCCATTAGAATTTATTTGCAGTGAGTTCAATGTAAATCCTATTTATATTTGATCTCTCTCTATATCCATATCTCGCTATCTCTAACTGTCTCTTTATCTATATCTAGCTCTGTCTCTATTCACCTCTCTCTATCAATCCGACGATGACAGGATACTCTTCTTTCCAACTGTGATAAGACTGCTGAACGGATCCTGACCCGGATCTGGGCCGTACCCTCCAAATATCCGGACCTGCCTCTCGGTTTTTTTTTTGCCCTATCTTACTTCCCATTTTTCAATTTTCTATTTATGATTTATAATTTAAATTTTTAATATTTACTGATTTTAACTATTTTTAATATTTAGTATTTGTAATCCAGGGAGTGGGAAGCGCAGAATCAAATATCACTGTGACGATTGTACGTTCTAGTACCAATTGTTTGGCGGCAATAAAGTAAATAAAGTATAAAGTACCCCGTGCGGGAGAGTTTTTAAAGCGAAAAAACCGCTGCACTGGGGCAGTTCCACTCTTTCGACCTCAGAAGTCCGGGACAAGCATCACTAATTTTTGTCTTCCTTGGTGCAGTGGGTGACCGTGACGTCTTCTGGGCCTTGTCACGCTCTCCACCGAGCGTTGGGTCTCACTGTAGACCACCCGCCCAGTCCGCCGGAAACCTTTGCCTAATCAGGGACAATGTACAATGGCCAGTTACTTAACGGCCCAATTTTGTTATCAAAGTACGTAAGTCACCAAGATTCCTTTTCTCGTAGGCATCACAGTAGAGCAATAGAATCATAGGGAAAACGCACACAAAGACTGATAAATTGTGCAGATACAAAAATAAAACGCAACAACTACGTAAATAAATAAACTTGAGAACATGTTGGAGAGTCTGTAGGTTGTGTTCGGTGTTGTGGTGAGTGAAGTTGTCCAGGCTGGATTAGAAGACTGGTGGTTGACAGGCGGGTCCCTCGTGTCCTCCACACTGACACGCCAAACACGGAAAGGTTAGCCGTTTACACAGGAGGTGCTGCAGGTGTTAGAAATCCAGGGTAAGCATTTTCCGAACTTGCCTCCATGCCGGATCGAGATGTGCCACACCAGGTTCTGAGCACCTCATTTCTCTTCCGGGAAGCGTGGCCGCCTCGGGGAGAAGTTCAAGCCACTGGGATTCTTTCCTGCCGGCTCAGGGGCGCTGCTTTTGCCAAGGAGCCGGACTTTGTTTTGCGTGACGCCCCGGCACGTCACTATCGGCGGGAGGTTGCCGGAGGGGCAGGTGGGAGTGGCCGGGGGGTTGGCGGCGGGGGCGCGGACGCAGATCAACGCGAGGCAGAGGCAGCAGTATGGTACTGAGGCCCATCAGGACCCGGCGGCAATTCGCCACCTTGCTGGATGAGGAGGAGGAGACCCTGGTGGTCATCTTCTTCGGGGCGCGGTGGTGTAACAACTGCGCCAGCATCAAGCCCTTCCTCCGGATGAGATCGGACCAGCACCGCGACGTCATCTTCGCGGAGGTGGACGTGGATGAGTCGGAGGAGCTGGCCAGGGCCATGGGCATCACCTGCATGCCCACTTTCCACTTCTACAGGTGCCAGGAGAAGGTCGGAGAGTTCTCTGGAACCAAGAGGGAGAAGTTGGACCGCCTGATATTGCAGTTGAAATAATGCCCATAGCGTTTCGAGCTTAAAGAAAATGATTAAATGTTCTCGTCTTTCCAGTTCCCTATTTCAGAGTCATAGTCATACTTAATTGATCCCGAAAGAAATTGGGTTTCGTTACAGTCGCACCAACCAAGAATAGAGTATAAATATAGCAATATAAAACCATAAATAATTAAATAATAATATGTAAATTTTGCCAGTTGGAAATAAGTCCAGGACCAGCCTATTGGCTCAGGGTGTCTGACCCTCCAAGGGAGGAGTTGTAAAGTTTGATGGCCACGGGCAGGAATGACTTCCCACGACGCTCGGTGTTGCGTCTCGGTGGAATGAGTCTCCCGGAGGAGCTCGTTGGCCTATCCGGTTTACGCGTGCTCACGCAGCGATGCCACGCCGCGTTAATTTCCCCCTTTAGCTCGCTCCTGATACTAACAGCCAGGACCGAGTAACCGACCGATATGAGCGGGAAATCAGGGTCACGGGGAGAAAGGAGCAAAACTCCGCGCTCAGTTCGCGATACGGTAGGAGGGGTATTTGGACCACATCCGGTGCAAAATGGGCGAAAGCCGCCCACTGCTGCAACCTGGGGTCCACGAACCCCTCGGTCAATGGTGGCCGGGGGGGGGGGTCAGTGGCATATAAAAAGGTTTGGGAACCCCTGCACTCGTCCCCACTTCCTCCGTTCTTCTCACTGAAGTCTTTCAATCCTCTCCAAGCTGGTATCATAATTCCATATTAAAGGTTGGTACAGGCGATCACGACCACAGGTTAACATGCAAGACGTTTACGCTGGCTCTTGTGTTACTTACATTTAAAATTCTATTTACTTCTACAAATCAGTCTCTCCTATGTTTGCTATCACCCACCGGTACCCCTTAAATGACTGCGTCCCTGATTTCCCCATGTTTGTTTATTTACTGAGAATCGGCCCTTCGAGCCGCGCCGCAATCCCATTTAATCCTAGCCTAATCACGGGCAATTTACAATGACCAATTAACCTACCAACAGGTATGTCTTGGGACTGTGGGAGGAAACCGGAGCACCCGGAGGAAACCCACACAGGTCATGGGGAGAACATACAGACTCCCTACAGGGAGTGCAATTGAACCCGGGTCGCCAGTACTGTAAAGCGTTGTGCTGACCGCTACGCTATCGGTTCTCAATAGACAATAGATTCTCCCTCTTTTACCTCTTTCCCCTTTATTTCTCCCTGAGAAGGCTCCTTAAAAATTACCAGAACGGGCTTTTTTTTGGCCATTTAACGTCGTATTTGTTCCACAGAATCGCAGAGCGGTTGGAAGCCATTCTCTCTGTCACATCGGCTCTTGCTCAAGGCTGGAGTCACCTAGTTGGTTCGTTATAAACATGAGAGATTCTGCAGATGCGGGAACTCTAACACAAAATGCTGGAGGAACTCAGCAGGTCAGGCAGCATCAATGCCAGGGAAAAACAGTTGACAATTTGTGCTGTGACCCTTCATCAGTTGGTCCGTTTCCCTGCACTGCTAATTCTCCCAAAATCTGGCTTCCTTCTGAATTCTACAATTAAACTTGCCTTCACTACTCTCCCTGTAATACATTCCAAACCCAATCACTCACTGCAGTAGGTGTTTTGCTTCTTTAGACCATAAGATATAGCAGCAGAATTAGGCCATTTGGCCCATCGAGTCTGCTCCAACATTTCATCATGGCTGATCCATTTTCGTGTCAGCCCCAATCTCCTGCCTTCTCCCCGTATCCCTTGATGCCCAGACCAATCAAAAATCAGTCAGCTTCTACCTTAAATACACACAACGACATGGCCTCCACAGCTGCTTGTGGCAACAAAATTCCACAGATCAAAATGGACCAGGTAAACAGTCTCTTTCACTATGTCGACGACTGCATTGGCGCTGCTTCCTGCACGCATGCTGAGCTCGTTGACTTTATTAACTTTGCTTCCAACTTTCACCCTGCCCTCAAGTTTACCTGGTCCATTTCCGACACCTCCCTCCCCTTTCTAGATCTTTCTGTCTCTATCTCTGGAGACAGCTTATCCACTGATGTCTACTATAAGCCTACTGACTCTCACAGCTATCTGGACTATTCCTCTTCTCACCCTGTCTCTTGAAAAAATGCCATCCCCTTCTCGCAATTCCTCCGTCTCCGCCGTATCTGCACTCAGGATGAGGCTTTTCATTCCAGGACGAGGGAGATATCCTCCTTTTTTAAAGAAAGGGGCTTCCCTTCCTCACCATAAACTCTGCTCTCAAACGCATCTCCCCCATTTCACGCACATCTGCTCTCACTCCATCCTCCCGCCACCCCACTAGGAATAGGGTTCCCCTGGTCCTCACCTACCACTCCACCAGCCTCCGGGTCCAACATACAATTCTCCGTAACTTCCGCCACCTCCAACTGGATCCCACCACTGAGCACATCCTTCCCTCCCCCACCCCCTGCTTTCCGCAGGGATCACTCCCTACGCAACTCCCTTGTCCATTCGTCCCCCCCATCCCTCCCCACTGATCTCCCTCCTGGCACTTATCCGTGTAAGCGGAACAAGTGCTACACATGCCCTTACACTTCCTCCCTTACCACCATTCAGGGCCCCAGACAGTCCTTCCAGGTGAGGCAACACTTCACCTGTGAGTCGGCTGGGGTGATATACTGCATCCGGTGCTCCCAATGTGGCCTTCTCTATTTTGGTGAGACCCGACGCAGACTGGGAGACCGCTTTGCTGAACACCTACGCTCCGTCCGCCAGAGAAAGCAGGATCTCCCAGTGGCCACACATTTTAATTCCACATCCCATTCCCATTCTGACATGTCTATCCACAGCCTCCTCTACTGCAAAGATGAAGCCACACTCAGGTTGGAGGAACAACACCTTATATTCCGTCTGGGTAGCCTCCAACCTGATGGCATGAACATTGACTTCTCTAACTTCCGCTAATGCCCCACCTCCCCCTCGTACCCCATCCGTTATTTATTTTTATACACACATTCTTTCTCTCACTCTCCTTTTTCTCCCTCTGTCCCTCTGATTATACCCCTTGCCCATCCTCTGGGTTTCCCCCCCCCCACTTGTCTTTGTCCCTGGGCCTCCTGTCCCATGATCCTCTCATATCCCCTTTTGCCAATCACCTGTCCAGCTCTTGGCTCCATCCCTCCCCCTCCTGTCTTCTCCTATCATTTTGGATCTCCCCCTCCCCCTCCCACTTTCAAATCTCTTACTAACTCTTCTTTCAGTTAGTCCTGACAAAGGGTCTCGGCCCGAAACGTCGACTGTACCTCTTCCTAGAGATGCTGCCTGGCCTGCTGCGTTCACCAGCAACTTTGATGTGTGTTGCTTGAAATTCCAGCATCTGCAGAATTCCTGTTGTTTGCGTTTTAAAATTCCACAGATGCAACTCTCCCTGGCTAAAGAAATGTCTCCTCTAAATTGACGCCCCTCTATTCTGAGGCTGTGTCCTCTGGTCTTAGACTCTTCCACCATAGGAAACATCCGCTCACAATCCACTCTATCAAGGGCTTTCAGTGCGGAAGACAACAAACTGTGCAAATGCAAATATAAGTAAATAATGATAAATAATGAGAACAAGAGATAATGAGATAGAGCCCTTAAAGTGAAATCATTGGTTGTGGAAACATTTCAATGGTGGGGCAAGTGGGTGTCTTTATCCCCTTTTATTCGAGAGTCTGATGATCGAGGGGTAGTAACTGTTCTTGAACTTGCTGGTGTGAGTCCTGGGGCTCTCGTCCCTTCTATCTGATGGCAGCAGCAAGAAGAGCTAGGGTGCCTAAGACTTTTGCACAGTACTGTAGTTGTCAACGTGAAGTGGAGAGCGAGTTTGTAATCTGATGGGATCAAAGGATGTTGGGAATGGTGAAGGTGGGGCATCGCGGAGGGCATCTGGGACAGGTGGCAGAGAAGGATGTTGGGAAGGGTGAGGGTGGAGCATCGTGGGAGGGGTGTGGGACAGGTGGCAGAGAAGGATGTTGGGAAGGGTGAGGGTGGAGCATCGCGGGGGGGTCTGGGACAGGTGGCAGAAAAGGATGTTGGGAAGGGTGAGGGTGGAGCATCGTGGGAGGGGTGTGGGACAGGTGGCAGAGAAGGATGTTGGGAAGGGTGAGGGTGGGGCATCGTGGGAGGGGTGTGGGACAGGTGGCAGAGAAGGATGTTGGGAAGGGTGAGGGTGGAGCATCGCGGGGGGGTCTGGGACAGGTGGCAGAGAAGGATGTTGGGAAGGGTGAGGGTGGAGCATCGTGGGAGGGGTGTGGGACAGGTGGCAGAGAAGGATGTTGGGAAGGGTGAGGGTGGGGCATCGTGGGAGGGGTGTAGGACAGGTGGCAGAGAAGGATGTTGGGAAGGGTGAGGGTGGATCATCGTGGGAGGGGTGTGGGACAGGTGGCAGAGAAGGATGTTGGGAAGGGTGAGGGTGGAGCATCGCGGGGGGGGTCTGGGACAGGTGGCAGAGAAGGATGTTGGGAAGGGTGAGGGTGGAGCATCGTGGGAGGGGTGTGGGACAGGTGGCAGAGAAGGAGTAGCAGTGGCAGGACTGGTGTGGGTACAGACACACCCAGCCCTGAGACAGTGGGCAAGATCATTAGATTCCAAACAATTGGTTTATTGATCATTAGAGAATGCCTCTCTGGTGCTTCCCAATCCCTCTTCCTCTCCCTCTCCCTTCCCCTTTCCCCAACCACGATTCCCCCTCTCCCTGTCCCCTTCCCACTTTCAGTCGACACAATATCAGAATCAGGTTTATCTCACTCACATATGTCATGAAATTTGGTTTTTTTTTGTGGCAGCAGTACAGTGTAATACATAAAATTACTACAGTACTGTGCAAACATTTTTGGCACCCTAGCTATATATTTCCCAAGACATTTGCAAAGTACTGTATAAAAAGTGGGAAATACTCTCAGAGTGCTGTCTTCTATTTTGTCTCATCATTTTACCTTCTGAACTATAACATTTTGATTTCTCATTAATTAGTAATTGTTTTTATTTTTGCAACATGTACCGAGGTACAGTGAGAAGCTTTGTTCTGGAGGCCACCCATAGAGGTAATTTCCAAAACAAGTACATCATCATCATTATGCGCCGTGTTGTATGACATCATCATTACGTGCCATGTCGTATGACGTAGGTGATCATGCTCTTTCCATGACCATGATTGTTCTTGGCAAATTTTCCTACAGAAGTGGTTTGCCCGTTGCCTTCTTCTGGGCAGCGTCCTCACAAGACGGGTGACCCCAGCCATTATCGATACTCTTCAGAGATTGTCTGCATGGTGTCAGTGGTCACATAACCAGGACTTGTGATCTGCACCAGCTGCACCGTGACCCTGATCAGGGGGGCTAAGCAGGTGCTACACCTTGCCCAAGGGTGACCTGCAGGCTGGCGGAGGGAAGGAGCACCTTACACCTCCCTTGGTAGAGATGCATCTCCACCCCGCCACCCTAGACTAGATGGGCCACAGGGCCTGTTGCTGTGCTGTAGTGTTTTATGACCCTTCGACTATCCGCAGTTCTTTTGATTTTCAATTAAGAAAGGAGGGCATGGAAAAATAAGATACAGATCAGAATTAGATTCTTTTAGATACATTGATGTATGTGATGTGAAATTTGTTGTTTTGCGGCAGCAATAGAATCCAAGACATAAGATTATTGTAATTTACAAAAATAAATATTGCAAAAAAGAAAAGAAAAGCCAGTAACGCACACAAAATGCTGGAGAAACTCAGCAGGTCAGACAGCATCTATGGAAAGGGATAAAGAGTCAACGTTTTAGGCCGAGACCCTTCATCAGGACGCATCAGTCCAGCATCTGCACTTCATAGACTGTTCAAAAATCTGATGACAGAAGGGAAGAAGCTGTATCTGAATCATTGAGTGTGCGTCTTAGGGCTCCTGTACCTCCTCCCTGATGACAGCAATGAGAAGAGGGCATGACCCGGATGGTGAGGGGGCTTTGTGATGGAGATGCCCTTGATGGTGGGCAGAGTTGTGCCCATGATAAAGCCGGCTGAGTCTATACCCTTCTGCATCCTTTTGTAATCCTGTGCATTAGAGCCTAAATACCAGGTTGTGAGACAACCAGTCAGAATGCTCTCCACTGTATACGTATTTGTAAGTATACCAAATTTGCTCAAACTCCTGGCATGCCTTCTTCGTGGTTGCAACAGCTACGAGATTCGGTTTATCACATGTGCATTGAAACAGACAGCAACCATCAACAACCAACATATATCAACAACCGACAGACCCCAGGGTGTGGTGGGGGCAGCCTGCAATTGCAGCCACCCATTCTGGCACCGACACAGTATGCCCACAATGCTTGGAACACAACAAGCAACAAAGCTTGCACGTCCCGAGAGGTGATGAATTTAGTCAATAAGAAACAGGAAAAGCATGTTAAGTTTCAGATGTCAGAATCAAACGGAGCACACAAGGACTATAAAGAAGCTGGGAAGGAACTAAAGAAGGGAATTAGGAAAGCCAGGAGGGGCCATGAAAACTCCTGGTGAGTCCCTATATGTACATGTGACAATAAACTGGACTGGTCAAAGAACACTGAGGCTGTCTACAAGAAGGGTCAGAGCCGTCTCTATTTCCTGAGGAGACTGAGGTCCTTTAACATCTGCCGGACGATGCTGAGGATGTTCTACGAGTTTGTGGTGGCCAGTGCGATCATGTTTGCTGTTGTGTGCTGGGGCAGCAGGCTGAGGGTAGCAGACACCAACAGAATCAACAAACTCATTCGTGAGGCCAGTGATGTTGTGGAGATGGAACAGGACTCTGTCACGGTGGTGTCTGAAAAGAGGATGCTGTCCAAGTTGCATGCCATGTTGGACAATGTCTCCCATCCACTACATAATGTACTGGTTGGGCACAGGAATACATTCAGCCAGAGACTCATTCCACCGAGATGCAACACAGAGCGTCATAGGAAGTCATTCCTGCCTGTGGCCATCAAACTTTACAGCTCCTCCCTTGGAGGGTCAGACACCCTGAGCCAATAGGCTGGTCCTGGACTTATTTCCTGGCATAATTTACATATTACTATTTAATTATTTATGGTTTTATTACTATTTAATTATTTATGGTGCAACTGTAACGGAAACCGATTTCCCCCTGGATCAATAAAGTATGACTATGACTATGACTATGTACATTAAGAGCAAGAGGATAACTAGGGAGAGGATAGGACCACTCAAGTATAAAGGGGGGAACATTTGCTTGGATGCAGAGAATGTGAGTGAGGTATTTAATTAGTACTTCAGTGTTTACCAAGGAAAGGACATGGAGGACCAGGAGATCAGTGCTGAGTGCATAAATACGTTAGGACTTTTAGCAGTCAAAGAGGATGAAGTGTTGTGTCTCCTAATGGGTATTAGGGTGGACAAGTCCCCAAAGCCTGATGGGATTTACCCCAGGTTATTGAAGGAGGCAAGAGAATAGATTTCTGTGGCTTTGATCAGTATCTTTATGTTCTGTCTAGGCACAGCTGAGGTTCCGGAGGACTAGCGAGTGGCTAATGTTACACCTCTAAGAAGGGAACAAGGGAAAATCCTGGAAACAGTACACCAGTGAGTCTCACGTCAGTTGTAGGGAATTTGCTGGAGCCAGGGATAGGACACATTGACGTTTGGAAAGCCATGGCCGAATTAGGGAGGGCTTGTGTAGGGGAGGTCGTGTCTTACCAACTTGATTGAGTTTTTTGACAAAATGGCGAGAGAGATTGAGGAAGGTAGAGCAGTGGATGAGGCCTACATGGATTTTGGAAAGGCATTTGACAAGGTCCCTCATGGGAGGCTAATCCTGGAGATTAGGATGCATGGTGTCCATGGTGAGTTGGCTGTTTGGATTCAGAACTTGCTTGCATATAGAAGACCGAGGGTAGTGGTTGAAGGGCCTTATTGGAGCTGGAGGTCTGTAATTAGTGGTGTCCTGCAGGGATCTCTGCTATTTATGATGTATATAATTAACCTGGATGAAAATGTGGATGCAAACACGAGGAATTCTGCAGATGCTGGAAATTCAAACAACACACATCAAAGTTGCTGGTGAACGCAGC
Organism: Mobula hypostoma; assembly: GCF_963921235.1. NCBI lineage: Eukaryota > Metazoa > Chordata > Chondrichthyes > Myliobatiformes > Myliobatidae > Mobula > Mobula hypostoma. Next base: position 11,243,522 of record NC_086106.1, on the reverse strand, counting down.
AGGCCAAGCAGCATCTATAGGAAGAGGTACAGTCGACGTTTCAGGCCGAGACCCTTCGTCAGGACTAACTGAAGGAAGAGTTAGTAAGAGAATTGGAAGTGGGGGTGGGGGGGGAGATCCAAAATGATAGGAGAAGACAGGAGGGGGAGGGATGGAGCCAAGAGCTGGACAGGTGATTGGCAAAAGGGATATGAGAGGATCATGGGACAGGAGGCCCAGGGAGAAGGAAAAGCGGGAGGGCGGAGAAAAAACCCAGAGGATGGGCAAGGGGTACAGTCAGAGGGACAGAGGGAGAAAAAGGAGAGAGAGAGAAAGAATGTGTGTATATAAATAAATAACGGATGGGGTATGAGGGGGAGTTGGGGCATTAGCGGAAGTTAGAGAAGTCAATGTTCATGCCATCAGGTTGGAGGCTACCCAGACGGAATATAAGGTGTTGTTCCTCCAACCTGAGTGTGGCTTCATCTTTACAGTAGAGGAGGCCGTGGATAGGCATATCAAAATGGGAATGGGATGTGGAATTAAGATGTGTGGCCACTGGGAGATCCTGCTTTCTCTGGCGGTCATAGTGTAGGTGTTCAGTGAAACGATCTCCCAGTCTGCGTCAGGTCTCGCCAATATATAAAAGGCCACATCGGGAGGACCGGATTCAGTATATCACCCCAGCCGACTCACAGGTGAAGTGTCGCCTCACCTGGAAGGACTGTCTGGGGCCCCGAATGGTGGTAAGGGAGGAAGTGTAAGGGCATGTGTAGCACTTGTTCCGCTTACACGGATAAGTGCCAGGAGGGAGATCAGTGGGGAGGGATGGGGGGGACGAATGGACAGGGGAGTCGCATAGGGAGTGATCCCTGCGGAATGCAGAGAGAGGGGGGGAGGGAAAGATGTCCTTAGTGGTGGGATCCCATTGGAGGTGGCGGAAGTTATGGAGAATAATATGTTGGACCCGGAGGCTGGTGGGGTGGTAGGTGAGGACAAGGGGAACCCTATTCCTAGTGGGGTGGCGGGAGGATGGAGTGAGAGCAGAGGTGCGTGAAATGGGGGAGATGCGTTTGAGAGCAGAGTTGATGGTGGAGGAAGGGAAGCCCCTTTCTTTAAAAAAGTAGGACATCTCCCTCGTCCTGGAATGAAAAGCTTCATCCTGAGAGCAGATGCGGCGGAGATGGAGGAATTGCGAGAAGGGGATGGCATTTTTTCAAGAGACGGTTGAGAAGAGGAATAGTCCAGATAGCTGTGAGAGTCAGTAGGCTTATAGTAGACATCAGTGGATAAGCTGTCTCCAGAGATAGAGACAGAAAGATCTAGAAAGGGGAGGGAGGTGTCGGAAATGGGCCAGGTAAACTTGAGAGCAGGATAAAAGTTGGAGGCAAAGTTAATGAAGTCAACGAGCTCAGCATGCGTGCAGGAAGCAGCGCCAATGCAGTCGTCGATGTAGCGAAGGAAAAGTGGGGGACAGATACCAGAATAGGCACGGAACATAGATCGTTCCACAAAGCCAACAAAAAGGCAGGCATAGCTAGGACCCATATGGGTGCCCATAGCTACACCTTTAGTTTGGAGGAAGTGGGAGGAGCCAAAGGAGAAATTATTAAGAGTAAGGACTAATTCCGCTAGATGGAGCAGAGTGGTGGTAGAGGGGAACTGATTAGGTCTGGAATCCAAAAAGAAGCAGAGAGCTTTGAGACCTTCCTGATGGGGGATGGAAGTATATAGGGACTGGATATCCATGGTGAAAATAAAGCGGTGGGGGCCGGGGAACTTAAAATCATCGAAAAGTTTAAGAGCGTGAGAGGTGTCACGAACATAGGTAGGAAGGGATTGAACAAGGGGGATAAAACCGTGTCGAGGTATGCAGAAACGAGTTCAGTGGGGCAGGAGCAAGCTGAAACAATAGGTCGGCCAGGACAGGCAGGTTTGTGGATCTTGGGTAGGAGGTGGAAACGGGAAGTGCGAGGTGTGGGAACTATGAGGTTGATAGCAGTGGATGGGAGATCCCCTGAGCAGATAAAGTCGGTGATGGTGTGGGAGACAATGGCCTGGTGCTCCTTAGTGGGGTCACCTATCTTCATATTGTCTGCAAACTTTGCAACAAAGCCAGCAATTCCATCACCCTTCTTTGCATTACCTGAGCTTAACCTTACTCGAAGGATTTTGGATTTTTCAAGACAGCAAAAATCTATAATTTGCAGGTTTAGCACACTTACTTCAAATTTTTTGTTACTCTAGAAGAACAGTATAGTTTTAGAATGTCTAATGTCTTAGAAAGGATGTGCTGACATTAGATAGGGTTCAAAGGAGGTTCATGAAAATTATTTCAGGATTGAAAGATTGAAGATCATGGAGGAGGCAGGAGACTGGGGCTGAGAGGGAAAATAGATCAGCCATGATGAAATGGTGGAGCAGACTCAATGGGCCAAATGGCCTAATTCTGCTCCTATATCTTAGATTAGATTAGATTTTAGATTATGAGGATACGCAGTCCTCTTTTATTGTCATTTAGTAATGCATACATTAAGAAATGACACAATGTTCTTCCAGAATGTATCACAGAAACACAAGTCAAACCAAGACTAAAAAAAACTGACAAAAACCACATAATTATAACATATAGTTACAACAGTGCAAGCAATACCGTAATTTGATAAAGAACAGACCATGGGCACGGTAAAAAAAATGTCTCAAAGTCTCTTGAAAGTCCCATCATCTCACGCAGACGGTAGAAGGGAGAAACTCTTCCTGCCATGAACCTCCAGCGCTGCAAACTTGCCGATGCAGCACCCTGGAAGCACCCGACCACAGCCGACTCTTGAGTCCGTCCGAAAACTTCCAGCCTCCGACCAACCCTCCGACACCGAGCACCGAGCACCATCTCTGCCGAGCTTCAACCCCGGCCCCGGCAACAGGCAAAGCTGAGGATTTGGGGCCTTCCCCTCCAGAGATTCTTGACCGCACAGTAGCAGCGGCAGCGAAGCGGGCATTTCAGAAGTTTCTCCAGGTGTTCCTCCGTGCTTCTCACGTCTGTCTCCATCAGATCAGGATAGTGCACAGTACCTACTTACAGATATGGTATAATTTCAGGGTGGCCGCGTGCGCTGCGTCGCGCCACCATCTTCTGCTCCTCCTATCTTATGATATTATGATATGGTATTAATGTCAGTTTTTTGGTCCTATACATACATTCGTTTCATTCTTTAGTGAATTCATCGTTCAGGTAATTCCAAAGAAGCTAAGCGTCCCACAGTATCTCCTGTATGAGACTTGTTAACATTCAAACCACTTTATTTCCTAAGTGGCAGGGGTTGGCAGAGAGGGGGCTTTAGCCTATTCTACAGCCTAATAAGTTTATTGGCCATCTGTGTAGTTGATCAATCTCCATGGTGAAGATTTTAATTGAACTAGCCTCAATAAAGGGTTAAGGCTTACCAGTTTTGTAAGAAAGAAGTACTTCTTGAGTGGTCAAGTCTAAGTTTATGTCTTCACATTCTGACTGTCCTCCTGCAGAAATTGCTTCAAAGATTTATTTTATAAACTCTACCCTCATCTTGTCAAGCTATGGCCAAGGTTAAATGACAAAGCACGGGCTCTAAGTTCTAGATCTGGACATAGTTACTGTTAATAGGAACTATCCAGATGAGCAAGATAACTGGAAGAGAAACATAGAAACATGGAAAATAGGTGCAGGAGTAGGCCATTCGGCCCTTCGAGCCTGCACCACGACTCAGTATGGTCATGGCTGATCATCCAACTCAGAACCCTGTGCCAGCCTTCCCTCTATACCCCCGATCCCTTTAGCCACAAGGGCCATATCTAACTCCCTCTTAAATATAGCCAATGAACTGGCCTCAACTGTTTCCTGTGGCAGAGAATTCCACAGAGTCACCACTCTCTGTGTGAAGAAGTTTTTCCTCATCTCGGTCCTAAACGGCTTCCCCTCTATCCTCAAACTGTGACCCCTCGTTCTGGACTTTCCCCAACATTGGGAACAATCTTCCTGCATCTAGCCTGTCCAATCCCTTTAGAATTTTATACGTTTCAATTAGACCCCCCCCCTCAATCTTCTAAATTCCAGAGAGTATAAGCCTAGTTGATCCAGTCTTTCATCATATGAAAGTCCTGCCATCCCAGGAAAGTACATGTCAATCTAGAAAACGCTGCCACTTTTTGTATTTGATATAGATCCTTGTGCAATTTTTCAGTAGTTACCCCTCCAGAGCTCAAAGACATTACTGATTATAGAAACTCCCCAATAGATGGTAAACATGGATAATTAATCTATAATTGTTACGTGTGTTAAAACAGCACACATTAATTAGGCCAAGCAATGTGTTTCAAAGGCCCCCTTTGACCTACAGCAGAGAGGTGTCTTGATACTTATGGCCAAAGATCAATAAAAAAAATGTGCTAAATTGGGACAGCAATACTCAGTGTTGAATATTATGCCTTTGTACTGAGGTGAAGGAAACATTTTCATTGGGACCAAACCATTAAAACTTTGCTTACAATGCAGTGAAAAGTGAACAAGGACCCAATGAAGTAGAGTGGTAAAAGAGAAATAGAAGAGGTTGAAATAGCACAGACCTGTAAATTCCGTGACTGTAGAACAGTACGGTACAGCACAGTACAGATCCCTCGGCTCATGATGCTGTGCTGACGTTCTGACCTACTCCATGATCAATCTAACTCCTTCCCACATAGCCCTCCATTTTTCTTTCATTCATGTGGCTATCTGAGAGTCTCTTAAATGTCCCTAGTGTGTCCACCATTAACCCTGGCAAGGTGTGTCATATTACTGTATAAAAAATCTACCTCTGACATCCCCCTACAGAGCTAGATGGCCTACTCCCGCTCCTATAAGTCCTTAAGATGGAGGAGCAGAATTAAGCCATTTGGCCCATCAAGTCTGCTCTGCCATTTCATCGTGGCTGACCCATTTTTCCTCGCAGCCCCAGTCTCCTGCCTTCTCCCAGTATCCCTTCATGCCCTGATCAGTCAACAATCTTTCAACCACTCCCTTAAATATACATACAGACCTGGCCTCCACAATCTGTATGTACATTTAAGGCAGAGGTTGATAAAATGATTAGTTAATAAGGATAAATGAATGATAATTAAAAGAATTTTTCATATGAAACCCAGGCCTGTGGCAACGAATTCCACAGATTCACCACTCTCTCCCTAAAGAAATGCCTCCTCATCTCCATTCTATTCTGAGGCTGTGTCCCCTGGTCTTAGACTCTCCCACCATAGGAAACATCCTTTCCACATCCACTCTGTCGGGTAGGTTTCAATGAGGTCACCTCTCATTCTTCTGAATTCTAGTGAATACAGGCCCAGAGCCTCAAACATAGTCATAGTCATAGTCATAGTCATACTTTATTGATTCTGGGGGAAATTGGTTTTCGTTACAGTTGCACCATAAATAATTAAATAGTAATATGTAAATTATGCCAGGAAATAAGTCCAGGACCAGCCTATTGGCTCAGGGTGTCTGACCCTCCAAGGGAGGAGTTGTAAAGTTTGATGGCCACAGGCAGGAATAACTTCCTATGATGCTCTGTGTTGTATCTCGGTGGAATGAGTCTCTGGCTGAATGTACTCCTGTGCCCAACCAGTCCATTATGTAGTGGATGGGATATTGTCCAAGATGGCATGCAACTTGGACAGCATCCTCTTTTCAGACACCACCGTCAGAGAGTCCAGTTCCATCCCCACAACATCACTGGCCTCACGAATGAGTTTGTTGATTCTGTTGGTGTCTGCTACCCTCAGCCTGCTGCCCCAGCACACAACAGCAAACATGATCGCACTGGCCACCACAGACTCGTAGAACATCCTCAGCATTGTCCGGCAGATGTTAAGGGACCTCAGTCTCCTCAGGAAATAGAGACTCCTCATATGAGATCTTTCCTTATGTTCGAAAATGTTTGGCCACAGTGAGCAAATGTGGTTGAGACCTCTGCATCTTACCAAGGAACAGAGTGTGGCAGCCCAATTTATTTATTGATTGAGATACAGTGCGGAACAGGCCCTTCTGGCCCTTCGAGCGACACTGCCCAGGAATCCCCCAATTTAACCCTAGCCTAATTACAGGACAATTTACAATGACCAGTCAACCTACCAACCAGTACGTCTTTGGACTGTGGGAGGAAACCGGAGCACCCGGAGAAAACCCACACAGTCACGGGGAGAACGTAAAACTCCTCCCAGGCAACGACGGGAATCGAACCCGGTTCACTGGTACTCTAAAGCACTACACTCTAGTTTAGACACCAGCAAATCATGATTGGCCCAAAGGGCCCCCCGTGCTTAATATTCTATCGTTACTCCCAAGCAGTCTGGCACAAATCAGGATTGAACCTGATGTCTCACTGGTTCAATTTCTTCTCCTCCCACTTAGGCACCGTATGAACACCCACAAAATGCTGGAGGAACTCAGTATCTGTGGAAAAGAGTAAACGGTTGACGTTTCAGGTGGAGTCCCTACATCAGGACTTATTTACTCTTTTTCACAGATGCTGCCTGGCCTGCTGTGCTCCTCCAGCATTTTGTGTCTGCTGCACTGGATTTCCAGCATCTGCAGAATTGCTTGTGTTTGGGAGGCACCGTATTGACTGAGTCATTAACGAAATCCCCAATCTAGTTTTAACTTATAATCCAAAGTAACAACTTGCCAATTAAAAAAAAAGGAATAGCAGTCCAAAAACAGCAAGAAATTCAAACTTGTAAACCTGATCTAGAAAGAGCCTAGTTGAGTGGTAGGTGAGTCATGTGTGTGATGGAAGATGTGAAGAATACTCGTTTCTTCTGTACATAACATTAGATAAGTAGAGCAAATAATGTGTTTCAAAGGCCACCTTTGTCCTTCAGTAGAGAGGTATCTTGTGACCAAAGATAAAGGAAAAAATAACCAGAGATAACCTATTGTGAATGTAGTTTATGTCCAGTTGTCTAAATGTCGCAAAGGTGAAGGACCCATGCACACCTCAACTTTTAAAGAAAAACACACTTGTGACTACAAATGAAAAACATTCTGTAATTCTGGCTACAAATGAACAAACATGAATCCAAAGCAACACACACAAAATACTGTAGGAACTCAGCAAACTAGGCAACATCTATGGAAAGACGTTTTGGGCTGAGACTTCTTCAGGCCTGAGAAGGGGGGGTGGGGGAGAAGTGCCCGAATAAAAAGGTGGGGGGAGGGGAAAGATGTTAGCTAGAAGGTGATAGGTGAAGCCAGGTGGGTGGGAAAGGTCAAGGGCTGGAGATGTAGGAATCTTATAGGAGAGGAGCGTGGACCATAGGAGAAAGGGAAGGAGGAGGGGACCCAGGGGTAATTAATAGACAGGTGAGAAGAAGTAGAAGTTCAGAGTGAGGAACAGAGGAAGGGTCAGGGGGTCATTTGTTTATTGGAAAGAGAAATCAGTATTCATACCAACAGGTTAGAGGCTACCCAGACGGAATATAAAGTGTTGTTCCTCCACCCTGAGGGTGGCCTAATCTTAGCACAAGAGGAGGCCATGGACCAACGTGTCAGAATGGGAATTAAAATGTTTGACCACCGGGAAACTCCGTTTGCGGCAGATTAGTTTAGATTATGAGGACACTCAGTCCTCGTTTATTGTCATTTAGAAATGCATGCATTAAAAAATGAAACAACGTTTCTCCAGAATGATATCACAGGAAAACACAGGACAAACCAAGACTAAAACTGACAAAACCACATAATTATAACATATAGTTACAACAGTGCAAAGCAATACCATAATTTGATAAAGAGCAGACCATGGGCATGGTAAAAAAAAGTCTCAAAGTTCCGATAGCCCCATCATTTCACGCAGACGGTAGAAGGGAGAAACTCTCCCTGCCATGAACCTCCAAGCACCACAAACTTGCTGATGCAGCACCATTGGAAGCACCCGACCGCAGCGGACTCTGAGTCCGTCTGAAAATTTTGAGCCTCCGACCAGCCCCTCCGACACAGATGGAGTTGAGGTTAACAACATTCTGTAATCAGAATCTATCCAAGATAAATTTGTTCATTTGGTTCCTCCTGGCTGAGTTTCTTGAGGCTAAACTAGTTAGTGCTGTTCTCATCAATCCAAGGTTCCCAGCTGAAGTAGTTTTATTTCAACAATGAAAGCAAGTTAAAGTTTGAGGTATGCATGGGACCTTCACATTTCAAAGTTCAAAATAAATTTATTATCAAAGTACATATATGTCTCCATATACAAGCCTGAGATTTGTTTTCCTGTGGGCATACTCAATAATCCACAGAATAATAACCATAACTATCAATGAAAGACCACCCAACTTGGGTATTCAACCGGAGTGCAGAAGACAACAAACTGTTCAAATAGAAAAATGAAGGAATAATAATAACAAATAAATCAGCAACAAGTATCAAGAACATGAGATGAAGATTCATTGAAAGTGAGTCATTGGTTATGGGAACGTTTCAATGATGAGGCAAGTGAAGTTAAGTGCAGTTATACCCTTTGGAACAAGAGCCTTAGGGTGAGGGGTAGTAATTGTTCTTGAACCTCGTGGTGCGAGTCCTAAGGCTCCTGTACCGTCTTCCTGATGGCAGTAGCAAGAAGAGAGCATGCCCTCTGTGGTTCCATTCAAGGGAAAATCTTACAATTGGAGGAGTTAAAACAGCTATAGAATAGGAAGGATGAGATTATCAGTAACAAGAATTCTGACACACGTAAACCAGATCAACCTGTAAGATTGCTCCTTTAACATTCAAAGTTCAAATTTACAATCAAAGTATCTCTACCATAAACCACCTTGAGATTCTTCTTGCAGGCAGCCACAAAGCAAAGAAAAACAACAGAAACCACAAGAAACCACACACAACAAAGAGTGAAAAAGAGAACAAATCATGCAAATAATAAAAAAAAAGGCAAATGCGACTGACAACGTAAGCTGCGGATTCCCCGTTCAGCACTGAGGTGAGTGGAGCTGGTTCAGGAGCCTGACGGCTGCAGGGCAACGACTGCCCCTGAACCTGGCAGTGTGGGACCCAGGACTCCTGCACCTCCTGTGTGATGGTAGTAGGGAGAAGAGAGGGGACGGGTCAATGCAGGAAGACAGCACTGAGCTCTGGCTCATTTTCTGCTCTCTTTGGGGCCTTTGTTATTGCTTGCATGGTGGGGTGGGGGGGGGGAGGTTTGCTGGAGCAAGTGGGGAGGGGGAAGGCTGATGCTTTTTGCTGCTTTTTGTGCATGGAGGGTGGGGACCTTGGGGTTCTGATGTTTCTGTCATTCATTCTTTGGGTTTCTTTCTGTTTTGTGGGTGTCTGCGAAGAGTAAGAATTTCAGGTTGTATACTGTATCCATTCTCTGATATTAAATTGAACCATTGATAGCAAAGTTAAAGATGGGAAGCTGGTTCAGGGATGCTTTGGAAAGGTCGAGTCTAGAAAAACAAAGCATAGATTCAGTGTGAGAGGAAATTAAAAAGGATGGATCTGAGCAACATTACGGAGGTAGAAATAAGAGGCCCTACTTGCACAGAATTCACTTGTAGGTTAAAAATAACATCTGAGCTCCATCTAGTTCCTCCCAACACAGTTGATAGGGATAGGTGCAATTGGTGAAGAAGGGTCAGGTTTATGGAGGGTACCAAAGGCAATGGTTTGAGTTCTCCTAATACTTTAACAGAAAAAAAATATTGTTATCAGATAAGCAGCAAGACAATGTAATGGTGTCAGGTAAGGGGGCTAATGATGTAGATGGCATATGTGAAAGTAACATGTTATTTTGAGGTAATTTCTTGAGGAAGTATGTTGATGGGGAATATTAATTCTGAGGCGGGAACCTTGGGGGATGGAACGGCAGGGCAAGGGGAGGAACAAGAGGAGAATCCACTCTGGGTAATTCTCCAAATTTTCTGACACTATTGTAGGAGCCATGTATCTATTTTCCATCTGTCTGTATTGTATTTTGGGTCGTGAGTTTTCGTTATGGGTTACGGTAATTTGCCACGTGGGTTGGGGCATGGTAGTGGCAAATGAGTAAAGTCACATATTCACACTTTGTGATCATTAGTTTAGGGGTGAGCCAGGGAATTAATATTTTTTGTTGACCGCTTGTTTATGACCTTCATTAATTATTCTCATTTTGCTAATTCTGTTATCTTTAATACCGCTATATAAGACTGTTTGTCTCATCTGGTTTCATAATAAGGGATCAAACGTTCTTCTTCCAACTTGGAACTCGGTTATTTGGAAGCGCGTCATACAGAGTCAGTTCCCATACTCAGTTTCTCGGTGGTTTTGTTTTGGTTTTCAAGTATCCACTATGCCCTTCAATAATAATCGAGGAAGCTGAAGACAGTCCCATCCCACTCGACATCAGGGGTGAAAGGAGGACGTGGGTCAACCATGTCAAAGGCTGCTGATAGTTCAAGTATTTGTTGTCGTTTTTTTTGCGCCTTGCGGCACATCGGGTGGCATTTTTGCCAATCCTGTAGCGTTTGTCTGTTTTTTTTTTATGAGGCCAAGTTGCCAGCTTGACGCTCAATCAAGCACGGATGGAAAGCATGCAAGGAGCCGGCCGGATTTGAAATCGGGACCTTTCGCCTTGAAGTCCGGCTACCACGGCCAGCTTAGTCTAAATAGTACAAGGAGGAAAAGATGACATTTATCACACACAGGATAGCAACTAAATTTTTGATTTTAAGAACATTCAGTGATGTATCTATGGCACAGTTCTGTCACTTCTCAGGTTTGTAACTATTTGTTAAAGCAAGGTTGGAGAAGATGGCGCCAGCAAACAGAGTGGCATCCTTCACTGTTCACAAAACTACTTCTTTTACTTCTTCTTTTAATATGATTCAGCTACTATTGGAGCCTGTGATTTACATTTTGGTGGTGTGATTGAGCGATCTGGCACTTTGCTGGCTCCAGAGGAGTTCGCTGAGGTTTCGAGCGGAGTGTGCGGCCTGGAGACGGGCAGAGAGCCCATGAGTGACCCCAATTCTCACTGATTAAAGCGTTGAGGAAAATCAATGAGGAGGAGAGTGGAAGGTGAGCGGGTGTTCAGTGCTGTCTGCCTGCGTTGAGCCGGTCTCTCACTCCTGCTTTCTCACTGCGTCTGGAGGAAGATGCCAGTGTGACTACACTCTCTCTCGCTGCGTCTGGAGGAAGATGCTCGCCGTTGCTGAAGGGAAGTGTCTGCGTTTGGCCGGAGTTCATCTCCCCAATACCTGTTCTCAGGATGAAGCTTTCCATTCTAAAATATCTGAGACGTCCACTCCCCAAAGGTAGGGCTCTTCGACCACCATTGATTCTGTTCTCACCCACACATCCTCCGTTCCCCAGACACCTGCCCTCACCCCATCTTCCCACCAGCGTATCAGGGATAGGGTTCTGTCCTTACCTAGTGCCCCACTAGCATCCAGCACATTGTTCTCCGTAACTTCCATCATGTCCAACTGAGTCCTAACACAACGCACACGTTCCACCCCCCCACCCCCCACCCTGCTTTCTGTCAGGATCGCTCGCTATGTGACTACCTTCTCCATTCGACCTCTCCCTCTTAACAGGTTCCACACTGCCCCACACCTCCTCCCTCACCACCATTCGGGGCCCAAACATTCCTTGCATGAGGGGCGACACCTTCCCCTGTGAGTCTTTCGAGGTCATCTACTGTACCTGGTGTGGTCTCCTGTACGTAGGTGAGACCTGATGCAGATTGAGAGACCACAAAGCAACTTCGCTCAGCCCCTCACAAGAGGCAGGATCTCTCTGGGGCTACCCATTGCAACTCAACTTCCATTCACGTTCCTATTCTGACATTTTCATCCTCTACTGCCATGATGAGGCCAAATTCAGGTTGGAGGAGCAACACCTCATTCTACCTAGATAGCATCCAATCTGATTGAATTCAATTGACTTTATTTCTTACATCCTTCAAACACATGAGAAGTAAAAATCTTTATGTTACATCTCCATCTAAATGTGCCATATACAATCATAGTAATTTATAGTAAATAGAGCAGGGGTCCCCAACCTTTTTTGCACCGCGGCCCGGTTTAATATTGAAAATATTCTTGCGGACCGGCCGACTGGGGGGGGGGGTTGGTGTTCAAGTAGAGTAAAACTCACCTCAACATGTCTTTTACGATTAGGGTTGCCAACTTTCTCACTCCCAAATAAGGGAGAAAAGTAGCAGTCAAATCCCGGGACACTTTACCCCAGGAAAGACTACAATGACCATGAAGCCTTGCGCGGGCACCTGTGTGCACATGCGCGTACGTGCCAATTTTTCCCCCCACTAATCGGTTTTGCCTTCATCTTCCCGATTATACATACATTATTTCTACTTTATATAGGCTGTGTATTTATCATATCATTCCTGCTTTTACTATATGGTAGTGTTATTTATTTTTGGTTCAATGTGTTATTTGGCATGATTTGTTAGGTTATTTTTTGGGTCTGGGAACGCTCAAACAATTTTCCCATATAAATTAATGGTAATTGCTTCTTTGCTTCACGTCATTTCGGCACAAAAGGTTTCATAGGAACACTCTACCTTAGCGGGGGAAATACAGGACAAACCAATTTAGCCCAATATACGGGATGTCCCGGCAAATACAGGACAGTTGGCAACCCTATGTTCAAGTTCAACAGTGCGTGACAGGGAATGAGGAAAGGTGTAGCTGACTCATATCGTTTCCTCGCGGCCTGGTAGCACATGCTTTACATCCCGGTGGTTGGGGACCACTAATAGAGTACACTCAAATCAGCATGGGTTCATCAGTCTGATATCCTGGTGGAAGAAGCTGTCCCAGAGCCTGTTGGTCCCGGCTTTTATGCTGCGGTACCGCTTCCCGGATGGTAGCAGCTGGAATAGATTTTGGTTGGGATGACTTGGGTCCCCAGTGATCCTACGGGCCCTTTTTGCACACCTGTCCTTGAAAATGTCCTGAATCGTAGGAAGTTCACAACTACAGATGCTCTGGGCTGTCCACACCACTCTCTGCAGAGTCCTGTGATTAAGGGAGGTACAGTTCCCGTACCAGGCAGTGATGCAGCCAGTCAGGATGCTCTCAATTGTGGCCCTGTAGAAAGTTCTTAGGATCTGGAGGCCTTTTTCAACTCACAGCTGGTGTGTAAAGACCACATGAGGTCCTCGGTGATGTGGATGCCGAGAAGCTTGAAGCTATTTACCCTCTCAACCCCAGATCCATTGATGTCAATAGGGCTTAGCCCATCTCCATTCCTCCTGTAATCCTTTGTTTTTGCAACATTGAGGGAGAGGTTGTTTTCTTGACACCACTCTGTCAGAGAGATGACTTCTTCCCTGGAGGCCACCTCGTTACTGTTTGCGATAAGGCCAGTCAATGTAGTGTCGTCGGCAAATTTAATGAGCAGGTTGGAGCTGTGGGTGGCGACACAGTCATGGGTATACAGGGAGTAAAGGAGGGGACTCAGTACACAGCCCTGAGGGGCTCCTGTGTTGAGAGGCAGAGGGTTGGAGGTGAGGGAGCCCACTCTTACAACCTGCTGGTGATCTGAGGACATCGATTTCTCCAGTTTTCTACCCTTTCCCACCTACTCTCTTTTGCCATTCATGTTCTGGTTATAGTCTCACCTGGCCATCAGCTCCATCTGGTTCCACCTCTCCTTCCCTTTCTCCCATGGTGTACTTCAGTCCTTTACTTCTTTCACCCATTCCTTACCAAACCCTTACTCATTCTCACCCCTTTCCTTCACACCTGGTCTCACCTATCACCACCAGCATTTACTTCCCCCACCCCCCCGCCTCTTTATTCTGGCTTCTTCCCCCTTCCTTTCCAATCCTGATGAAGGGTCTGCTTCTTCTTCTTGTTGTACGGTGGTTGGCACCCAGCTTAACGGTGCATTACCGCCACCTTCTGCTCCACAGTGTGCAATAGACTTACATTCCAAATTCCTTCACCCAATCACACACACACCCACACATACCCTAACCTACATTTTATCCTCCCATCTTTGGCCATCCTAGTACCCTATTCCTGCTTATTCATCATATCCTATAAAAAACCCTGTACCCCTTGAGAAAGCTAACAAATACCCTGACCTGTGCTCTCTCACCCATGCCCAGCAACCCTTTTAATGTGAATTCCTGCACCCCCAATTCCCCTAGATTAATTCTCATCATCTCTCTGTATCCCATACTTCCTGCAACTCAGAACTACATGTTCTACTGACTCCTCTTCCTGACATTCCTCACACAATCCTGTCTGGTGTTTCCCAGTCATTTTCAATGTTTTGTTTAATGCCCAGTGCCCCAGCCTTAACCTAGTCCACACAATTTCCTCTCTTCTGTACCCACCACCTACCCTAGTACCTGCAACACTCTTTTGTATTTGATATAAATGCCTCCCTTTCCCCTCCCCGTCCCATCTTTCTTGCCACATTTGGTTGATTTTTTCCCAGATTACACACTTAACCTCTGCTTTACACTAATGTGCGGTTCTATATTTTCTTTCTTTTACGTTCTCTTTGCCAACTCATCCACCCTCTCATTCCCCTTCACCCCTACATGTGCTGGAACCCATAGAAATTTTACCTGACCTCCCTGATTTGTAATTCTTGTGACTGACTGAAGGACTTCATAAAGTACATCTTGCCGACTGTCTGAGTGAAAAGACCTTAAACTTGCTAGAACTGAGGATGAATCTGAGTATATCAACACTTTTGAGTTGTCGAGCTTTCTCCACCCATCGCAACACAACCAACACTGCCAGCATCTCCACTGTATACACCCCTAATTTATTAGATGTTCTTCTGCTGATTCCAATTTCTTTTGCTGGTATAGCCACCCCAAACCCTGTCACTCCTGTTTCAGGTTCCTTCGCACCATCCGTATAAATCTGAGGATAATCACTATATTTTTCCATCACATGACAGTTAAATGCACTTGCCAAATCAGTTTTATATCATCCTTTCCTTTTTACCTCTAACAAATGCCAGTCTATGTCAGGCCATACAAGCTTCCATGGAGCTTCAACCGGATAAACTACTGATGGACTTATCCTTAGATCAAACACTCCACATTCTGTAGCAATATCATTCCCTACCTGACTAAAGTTATCCCGCTGAAACCTCCCATTTTCCCAGCACCCCTGCAACACTCCTTTAGCAGGGTGAGAATCATTGTGTCCCTGCAAATTAGCCCAGTAGTTTGCCATCAATTGCATCCTTCTTAGTTCCATAGGCATTACTCCCATTTCTACCTGTCGAGCTGATACTGGTAATGTTTTTAAAGCCCCACTGCACACTCTCAAAGCCTGAGACTGAATCACATCAGTTTGGTGAAGGGTTTTGGCCCGAAACGTCGAGTATTTACTCCCCTCCATTCATGAAGTCAATGTCTACTGTCTAATTGGCTGTTTATAAGCCAATCAAACGCGATTAATTCGTGGTTTATTCGCGGATCCCTCAAGCGATTGGATGATTTGTGAGCACACTTAACCAATCGTGAAAGACATCAAGTGCCAAGGCCTGTTTCTTTTTCTATAAAATAACGACGTGGTCGTTCTGCATTAATGTTAAACTCTCTTCCCAGTGAAGACTGTCAGGTTATTTGGGATTATTCCGATTGATGGAGAATTGAGGTTGGCACCTTCAACCAACCAATTGGAAGTCTGAGGCGGAGCCTGTGTGTGACGTCACAAGGGGGCAGGAGAGGCGGGGCGGAAGTTGACCAGACCGCATGGTGGAGAGGGTCCGGGCACATGGCGGGGGCTGGCAGCAGGCTGGGTAAGCCCAAGAAGGCGCACGGGAAAAGCGCGCCGGCGGCGTCGTCCGAGAAGGCGGCAGTAGCCGCCCAGGCTAAGGCGGGACGCTCGCCTGGAGAGTCGGGACCTTCGCGGATCAAAGCCGGGCCATCCCCGGGCGAGGTGGGGCCTCGCCGGGGCAAGGGCGGGCAATCGCCGCCTCCCAAGAAGGCGCAGCCGCCACCGCCGACCAAGGTTGAGGGCGCGGACAAGGCGGAACTACCGCAGGCGAAGGCCAAGCAGCAGAGGGCGGCGGAGGAGAAGGAGCCAGAGGCGGAGAAATCGTCGGCAGGGGGGTTGCCTCTCAAAACCATCAGCAGCAAAACCCAACTGACCAAGTCCATCAAAGAGGCCGGCGAGCGGCTGGTGGTCATCTTCTTCTCGGGCAGCTGGTGTGAAACGTGTCAGGGGCTCAAGCCAGCCATGAAGGAGCTCGCCCAACTCAATAACGTGGTGATATTTTACGAGGTGAATGTGGACGACTCGGAGGACACGGCGGAAGCCTGCGACATCGTGCACATCCCAACCTTCCAGTTCTACAAACAGGGCAAGAAAGTAGCCGAGGTCCTGGACGACAGTATGGATTCAGTAGAGGAGAAAATAAAAGAATTGAAGTAGACTTAAGTAAACAGACCCTTCCCTTTCAGTATTTAAAGCAAAGTTAAAATTCCAAAAAGTTTGCTGTTCTTGCATGTACACCTCAACTTACTCGAATCTAAATGCATGGATTGCACCGGAATTTCATTTGCAAACCAAACATCAGAGTGCGGTTTTCACCAGTCCCAAAAACGAGTAGCTAAATCCAGCCTTAACATTCAGTAACATTTGCACATGAGACCATAAGATATAGGAGCAGAAGTCGGCCATTTGACCCTTCGAGTCTGCTCCGTGATTCAATCACGGGCTGATCCAATTCTTCCAGTCATCCCCGCTCTCCTGCCTTCTCCACATACCCTTTGATGCCCTGGCTAATCAAGAACATACCTCTGTCTGCCTTAAGTGCACCCAATAACTTGGCTAGCTTTCGTTCTTTAACTGGACTAGATGGGCTGAAGGGCCTGTTTCTGTGCTGTACTTCTCTATGACTAATCACACACCACTAACAGCCACGGACACAGAATTCTCCTAGCAAAGTGAAAATGGTCTATAAAAAGTAAAAGCAGTGTAGATTTAATAGTCGTTTTGTATTCATGGGATTGTGTATGGTCTTTGTGCTGTCTCTAATGTTACTGTTTTGTTTTGTAAGTAAGGGGTCCATAACGCCTCACCTCAGCTCCCTGTACAACTGCAACCCAGAGTCCCTAATTATTTCGGTTACTGAGAATGTGAGGATTGCCATCTATGGGAAACTGTCTTTGTCCTTCCCACACTCCAAACATTGCAACTTATACTTTATTGTCACCTCACAATTGGTACTAAAACGTACAATCATCACAGCGATATTTGATTCTGCGCTTCACACTCCCTGGATTACAAATATTAAAGATATTAAAAATAGTTAAAAATGAGTAAATATTAAAAATTTAAATTATAAATCATAAATAGAAAATAGAAAAATGGGAAGTAAGGTAGTGCAAAAAAACCGAGAGGCAAGTCCAGATCTGGGTCAGGTTCCGTTCAGCAGTCTTATCACATTTGGAAAGAAGCTGTTCCCAAATCTGGCCATAGAGTCTTCAAGCTCCTGAGCCTTCTCCCGGAGGGAAAAGGGACAAAAAGTGTGTTGGCTGGGTGGGTCGTGTCCTTGATTATCCTGACAGCACTGCTCCGACAGCGTGCGGTGTAAAGTGAGTCCAAGGATGGAGTGAGGAAAAGATCATGTTTATTTTTGCAACACACACACAAAAGGCTGGAGGAACTCAGCAGGTCAGGTAGCATCTATGGAAATGAATAAATAATGGACCATTCTCTTATGTAAAAACACTGCCCTGGAAAACTCCTTTAAGCTGCTCTCCTCTGCCTTAAAGTTCGGTATTTGGCATTTCCACCTGGGGGAAAAGACCCTATCTATGCCTCCCATAATTTTATATCATATTGCATCTCTCAGCTTCTGATGCTCCAGAGAAAACAGTTCAAGTTTGTCTAACTATCCTTATAGGAGATGCTCTCTAACCCAGGAAACAGCCTTCCGCAATCTTTCCTGTAACAGAGCGACCCAAAGAGCACAATGGCCCCCAACTCAGGCCAAATTCGTGACCAGTTCTGAAGGACCACTGAGAGAGAGCTTTGCAGACATAAGACGACTCTGAAGAGGCTTGGCAATTACAATGGAGGTGCAAGAGATTGCAGACGCTGGAATCTGAAACAAGAACAAAACAACTGGAAGAGCTTCAGTGGGTCCGTCAGGATCTGTGGCAGGAGATGGACAGTCAACTGGTCCAGATGAAGGGTCTTGACCCAAAGTATCAACTATCCATTTTCCTCCACAGACGCCGCTTGGCCTCCTGAGTTTTTAAGGCAATTGTTTTTTGTTTCGTTCCATGGTGAAGTGTGGCTAGAAACGCATCTGGGCAGACTGGGTAAGGGCAGCATTTCCCCCGAAAGGCAAATCTTGCCACAAACTTAATGGGTTTCGTTTTTCCAAAAATTGGCCATCATTTACCAAAAGCACCTTCTTACTTATTGAAATAAAGTTCACCCGCTTCTTTGGGATTGGAACTTGCATTACAATGGCATGGCGGCTGGCGCGACGCTATTACAGCGCGGGCATCCGGAGTTCAGTTCAATCCCAGTGTCCTCTGTAAAGAGTCTCTATGCATTCTCCCCGTGCAATGCGTGGGTCTTCTCTGGGTGCTGCGGTTTCCTCCTACTGACGTACTGGTTAGTAGGTTAATTGATCATTGTAAATTATCCCGTGATTATGTTAGGGTTAAGGCTGATTTATACTTGTGCGTGCTAGCTTACGCCGTAGCCTACGCAAGTGGGCTATGCCATTGTGAGCATTTATACTTGTCCGTTGGTGTGTCTGCGTCGCTCTGCAATTCACCGCCAAAACGCTAGTTGGCGGAGGGGTTTCTATGCCACTGTGTTGAGTTTCTTTGTGTTGAAACTCAAACTTCAAACAATGGCGACTGAAACTGAAGGAGGGTGAATTTTCTGTGCTTGTCCGGCCACTGAGAGACGTGGACGAGGAAATGCATTTCAAATATTTTTGGATGTCGGTAGGTAGATTTGACGATTTGGTTCATTGTCTCCAACTATTTATTTCGAATCAGTGTACGTACAGTATACTCAGAGACTGGCAATCACCATTCGAGTTTTAGCTTCAGGTGGAAGTCAACAGGCTGTAGAAGCTAGCTACAAGCTGGCGTCAAGCGCAGGGTCCTCCATAATTTCGGAGGTCTGTAAAGCTTTATGGAAAGCATTGAAGTCAGAGTTCCTTCCCTGCCCTTCAGTCGCCCAATGGGAAGCTATTGCAGCGTAGGAGGAAATGCGATGCTACCAAGCGGACCAATCACAGTTGTTGCAGTCTGCGTCACCGCGACGCGTAGTTACATTTTTGGGGAGGTGTGCGTCAGGCTATGGGGTAGGGTATGGTGTAGGGTACGTGGCTATGCTGTTGATTTGATGCACAAGTATAAATTGGCCTTTAATCGGGTTTGTTGGTGGCTCAGAGGACCGGAATGCCTAATCCGCAGTGATTTGCTAAATAGGTTGGGGTTAAATCGGAGTTGAATCGGAGTTGTTGGGTTGCTGGGTGATACCGCTCAAAGGGCTAGAAGAGTCTATACCACGCTGTATCTCCAGATTGATCTCCAGGTATGCTCCCTACCCTCTCTCCAGCTTTCCCTTCAGTTTACCCACACACCAACGGTTTTACACGCTTCAGCTACGAGTACATCCAATGAGAATGGTTGATTCAGATTTTTTATTTTATCACTGTGTTGATATGTGTTAAAGTTGAAGGACGTCACCCATCCCCTGATGGTTGGCATCTCTAGGTCTGGTAAGTGCCTGAAACGCAGACAAACTTCCCATCGTACTCGGAGGTCGTCAGGCACTTGACGAAGAAGTGTGCCAAGTCGTGTTTGGAGATGACTCGGCCTCCCCTTTGATTGACTGCTATGGCGTAACTCCCGGTCAGGGGCAGATTGTCTGCAAGAGGAACAAAGTCACGTTAAATAAACCATCGTGCAGAGTGCGGGGCAAGTTTTCTTTTAAGAGAGAGAGATGGATGGATGGTGCCTGGAATGTGCTGCTGAGAATGGATGTAGAGGCAAATACGATAACGGTACTTAAGAGGCTCCTAAATTTTAAATTATTTATTGTCATTCTTGAGTACGCGAATGTAAAGGAGAACAAAATGATTGTTACTTTGGATTCAATGCAGAATAAAAAAATGCATAAAGAAAAAATATAAAAGCAAACCTATAAAACAGTGTTTAAGTAACTGAGTGTGAGATTAGCTATACTTAGACTGATTCATCATCATTATGTGCCGTGCTGTATGACATCATCATTATGTGCCATGTTGTACAACATGGGCGATCATGGTCTTTCCACGACCATGATTATTCTTGGCAAATTTTTCTGCAGAAGGGGTTTGCCATTGCCTCCTTCTGGGCAGTGTCCTTACAGGACAGGTGACCCCAGCCGTTAACAATACTCTTCAGGGATTGTCTGCCTGGTGTCAGTGGTCACATAACCAGGACTTGTGATCTGCACCGGCTGCTCGTACGACCATCCACCACCTTCTCCCATGGCTTCACGTGACCCTGATCAGGGGGGCTAAGCAGGTGCTACACCTTGCTCACGGGTGACCTGCAGGCTTGTGGAGGGAAAGTCAAAGAAACTTATCTCCACCCCTATAGTCTGATTGTACAAGACCACAAGATACAGAAGAATTAGGCCGTCTGGCCCACCGAGTCTGCTATGTACATAAAGAGATGGAAAATGACAAAATATCAGGGAGATATATGAAAACACAATATTGAAATGTGTCAGTTTAGGTATGAGGTGTGGAGTGTAAGCATAAAGTGACAGTGCACGAGGTGGAGGGGTTGGAGAGTTGTGGTCGATAGGGCAGCATCTGTGGAGAGAGAAACGGGCAACATTTAAGGTTAAGGATCCTGCCAGACCCGAAGGGTCTTCATTTCCTGAAACATTAACTCTTGTTTCTCTCTCCATGGATGCTGCCTGACCTGCCGAGTGTTTCCAGAAATTCCTCTTTGAGATTTATGGCATCCGCTTTAAAAAAAATCATTTACTGTCAAGAAGCAGGCTGCTGATGAAGGGTCAATGGACAGAAAGTCCCAGGTTTGGTCTTAGTTTAAAATCATAGAGTCACAGACAGATACAGCACAAGTACTGGCGCTTTTAAGGAATACAAAAAGTGGATAAGTCTCCGGGTCCTGACAGGATATTCCCTAGGACCTTGAGGGAAGTTAGTGTGGAAATAGCAGGGGCTCTGACAGAAATATTTCAAATGTCATTAGAAATGGGGATGGTGGTGGAGGATTGGCGTATTGCTCATGTGAATCCATTGTTTAAGTAGTTATCGGTCTGTAAGTTTGACATCAATGGTGGGTAAATTAATGGAAAGTATTCTTAGAGATGGTATATATAATTATCTGTATAGACAGGGTCTGATTAGGAACAGTCAACATGGATTTGTGTGTGGAAGGTCATGTTTGACAAATCTTAGTGAATTTTTTGAAGAGGTTACTAGGAAAGTTGACGAGGCTAAAGCGGTAGATGTTGTCTATATGGACTTCAATAAGGCCTTTGACAAGGTCCCACACGGAAGGTTAGTTAGGAAGGTTCAATCGTTAGGTATTAATATTGAAGTAGTAAAATGGATTCAACAGTGGCTGGATGAGAGATGCCAAAGAGTAGTGGTGGATAACTGTCTGTCAGATTGGAGGACGGTGTGTAGCGGTGTGCCTCAGGGATCTGTACTGGGTCCAATGTTGTTTGTCATATACATTAAAGATCTGGATGATGGGGTGGTAAATTGGATTAGTAAGTATGCAGATGATACTAAGATAGGTGGAGTTGTGAATAATGAAGTAGGTTTTCAAAGCTTGCAGAGAGATTTAGGCCAGTTAGAAGAGTGGGCTGAAAGATGGCAGATAGAGCTTAATGCTGATAAGTGTGAGGTGCTACATTTTGGTAGGACTAATCAAAATAGGATATACATAGTAAATGGTAGGGCTTTGAAGAATGCAATAGAACAGAGGGATCTAGGAATAATGGTGCATAGTTCCCTGAAGTTTTTGGAGCGTTATTCTTTGGTCTTTATTCTTTGGAGCGTAGAAGGTTGAGGGGGGACTTGATAGAGGTGTTTAAAATTATGAGGGGGATAGATAAGAGTTGACGTGGATAGTCTTTTTCCATTGAGAGTAGGGGAGATTCAAACAAGAGGACATAAGTTGAGAGTTAGAGGGCAAAAGTTTAGGGGTAACATGAGGGGGAACTTCTTTACTCAGAGAGTGGTAGCTGTGTGGAACGAGCTTCCAGTAGAAGTGGTTGAGGCAGGTTCAATATTGTCATTTAAAGTTAAATTGGACAGCTATATGGACAGGAAAGGAATGGAGGGTTATGGGCTGAGTGCAGGTCAGTGGGACTAGGTGAGAGTAAGAGTTCAGCATGGACTAGAAGGGCCGAGGTGGCCTGTTTCCGTGCTGTAATTGTTATATGGTTAAAAACGGGCCCTTAGGCCCACTAAGCAGCTGTATTTCATTAGGAGCTTGAGAAGGTTTGGTATGTCACTAAAGACACTCGCAAAGTTCTACAGATATACCATGGACAGCATTCTGACTGCTTGCGTCACCATCTGGTATGGGGGTGGGGGTGGGGGTGGGCTACCGCACAGGAAATAAGCTGCAGAGAGTTGTAAACTCAAGTCGGCTCCATCATGGGCACCAGGCTCCATAGTACCCAGGACATCTTCAAGAAGCAATGCCTTAAAAAGGCGGCATCCATCATTGAGGACCCCCACTTCCCAGGACATGCCCTCTTCTCATCGCTACCATCAGGGAGGAGGTACAGAAGCCTGAAGACACACCCAGTGATTCAGGAACAGCTTCTTCCCCTCTGCCATCGGATTCCTAAATGGACAGTGAACCCATGAATACCACCTCACTACTTTTTAAATTTCTATTTTGCAATGCTTATTTAACGTTATAGATATATTTATACTTCTTATTGTAACTTAGTTTTTAATTATGTATTGCAATGTACCGCTGTTGCATAACAGATTTCAACACTTACGCCAGTGATATTAAACCTGATTCTGATTGCAAGTCTGTCAGGACACTAAAGCAGGGACCCAATCACAGACCCAGTACTGTACACACTGTGATATTTACAGAGTAGCAAATCCAGAGGGGCAACTAAGTCAGCGTCAAAGTTCAGGCGGAGATCAAAAATTCCGGAGAAATCCAAAAACCAGAATCGGCAAACAGGCAGAGTCGATATTCAGACAGACAGAGTACAGATACAAATGCTGGAAAGGCTCCGGAAAATTCACTGGCACAATCAGGTGAAAACACAGGACTGAAATACACTGAGCAATAAACAGAGAGGCAGATGATAGGTGGAGCACAATGAGACACAGGTGGCAGCAACACAGGTAATAATGGGAAACAGACGAGAGACCGAGTACTCAGTAATACAGGGGCCGAAGTAGAGCAGGACAGGGACAGGAGCACATGGGGCATGAAAACAAACAAGAGCACATGGCAATACAAACCACAGACTGACGGCTAGGGGGAAAACACACAAAGAGACAAGAGTTCAACTGGAGGCACTGATACAAGTCCATGCCAACTATCAATCACCCATTGCCACTAATCCTATAATAATCAGTCTTTATTTTCCACACATTCTCATCAACTGGCCCTCGATTCCACATATTGGAGATTGTTTACAACAGCCAATTAACCCACCAGCCCACACGACCCGGAGATGTGGGAGGAAACTAGAGTCATGCAAGAAGTTTCCGATCTTAGCACCGGGAGGACTTTGGATGTCTGTGGGACCCTCGGCTGGTCACCCCTTCTTCTCGCTGTGAGCAAGTACCTGCAGTGGAGGGAGGACAGTTCTGCTGGGGTGCACGTGGAGTAGATCAGATGCTAACACTTCGCCTCTGGGACCTGGGTTTGAAAATGGATCGGGAACTTCCACCTGTTCAACCGGTCGGGGACCCTCCACAATGGAATGGGATTTTCAAGGTAGGGTGTTCTTCGGGCAGTTGAACAAAAGGTTTGATACCATATCGATGAGATTATGATTGGTAAAATTAATCAGAATTCAGGGGAAATTCCTTTACTCCCTATGAAATAGCTGAGTGAAAAATAGAACAACTTGTCCCAAAGCAACACACACACACACACACACACAATGCTGGAGGAACTCAGTGGGTCGGGTGCCATCTATGGAAATGAGTAGATGGTCATCGATGCGGACGATGCTGAGGATGTTCTATGAGTCTGTGGTGGCCAGTGCGATCATGTTTGCTGTTGTGTGCTGGGGCAGCAGGCTGAGGGTAGCAGACACCAACAGAATCAACAAACTCATTCGTAAGGCCAGTGATGTTGTGGGGATGGAACTAGACTCTCTGACGGTGGAACTGTAACGAAAATCAATCTCCCTCGGGATCAATAAAGTATGACTATGACTATAGTCGACGTCTCAGGCCGAGACGCTTCCTCGGGACTGAGACGGAAGGGGGGAAGAGGCCGGAATAAATGGTGGCGGGGAGGGGAAGGAGGCCAGCTGGAAGGTGAGAGGTGAAGCCAGGTGGGTGGGAAAGGTCAAGGGCTGGAGAAGCAGGAATCTGATAGGAGAGGAGAGTGGACAATGGGAGGAGGGGGCCTGGGGAAACTAACAGGCAGGTGAGAAGTAGTGAAAGGTCAGAGTGGGGAATAGAGGAGAAGGGTGGGGAGATTTGGTTCACCGGAAGGAGAAATCAATATTCATGTCATCAGGTTGGAGGCTACCCAGACAGAATGTTTGAGTATTGCTCCTCCACCCCGAGGGCAGCCTCACCTGGGCACAAGAGGCGGCCGCGGACCGACAGGTCAGGATGGCGAGGGGAATGGGAATTAAAATGTCCGGCCACTGGGAAATCCTGCTTTTGGTGGATGGAACAAAGGAGCTCGACGGAGCGGTCCCCCAATCTACAACGGGACTCACCAATGTAGAGGAGGCCGCATCAGTAGCACCTGACACAGTAGTCGACCCCAACAGATTCTCAGGTGAAATGCTGCCTAATTTTTTTGCTAATATCCTGGCCAGCATAGATCCCTTAATTATCATCTTGACGTTTATGGAACAAAACGCTGTTGCATTTCCCCAGATATGTGTGCAGTGAAATGCTTTGGAATGAAGATCCAAAATAAATTTACTATCAAAGTGTGTATATTCCTCATCGAGGGATCAGACATGGAGAGAGTGAGCAGTTTTCAGTTTCTGGGTGTCCAGATCTCTGAGGATCTGACCTGGTCCCAACCTATCGAAGCAGCTATAAAGAAGGCAAGACAGTGGCTATATTTCATTAGGAGTTTGAGGAGATTTGGTTTGTCACCAAAAACTCTCGAAAACTTCTATAAATGTACCACGTTCTGACTCTCTGCATCAAAGTCTGGTATGGTGTGTGGGGGGGGGGTGGTCTATGCACAGGATCGAAAGAAGCTACAGAAAGTTGTAAAATTGGTCAGCTCCATCATGGGTACTAGCCTCCATAGTATCTAAGACATCTTCAAGGAGCAGTGCCTCAAAAAGGCACTGTCCATCATTAAGGACCCCCATCACCCAGGACATGTCCCTCTTCTCATTGCTACCATCAGGGAGGAGGTACAGAAGCCTGAAGACACACACTCAACGATTCAGGAACAGCTTCTTCCCCTCTGCCATCCGATTTCTGAATAAACATTGAACCCACGAACACTACTCACTTTTTAAAATTATTATTATTTCTGTTTCTGCACTATTTTTAATTTAACTATTTAATATACATATATCCACTTACTCACTTATTTTTTTCTATATTACCATGTATTGCATTGTACTGCTGCAGCAAAGTTAACACATTTCACAACACATGCCAGTGATTTTAAACCTGTTTCTGATATGTTATCATATACAAGCCTGAGATTCATTTTCTTGCGGGCATTTCCAGTAGAACAAAGAAATTTAATAGACTGACAAACAGCCAATGTGCAAAAGAAGACAAAATGCAAACACAAAAAATTCCACTACATAATGTACTGGTTGGGCACAGGAGTACATTCAGCCAGAGACTCATTCCACCGAGATGCAACACAGAGCGTCACAGGAAGTCATTCCTGCCTGTGGCCATCAAACTTTACAACTCCTCCCTTGGAGGGTCAGACACCCTGAGCCTATAGGCTGGTCCTGGACTTATTTCCTGGCATAATTTACATATTACTATTTAATTAATTATGGTTTTATATTGCTATATTTATACTGTATTCTTGGTTGGTGCATCTGTAACGAAAACCAATTTCCCTCGGGATCAATAAAGTATGACTATGACTAAAAAAAACAAACAATTAAGTAATAGTGAGAATATGAGTTGTGGTGGGTGAAATTATCCAGCCCAAACTCAGGAAAAGTACTTTTAACGCACCAAAGGAAAGGAAAACACTGAAAACAGTCGGTAGATCAGGCAGCATCCGCGCAGAGAAAAGCAGGGTCAAAATTTCTGGTTGACGCCTCTTTAACAGGAGTGAGACGGAGTGAGAAACAAGTGAATTTTAGGTTGCAGAAGGGTGGAAAGGACAAGGGGAATATCTCTCATAGGACAAGGTTAGGGTAATTGCAATTGCTTGCTCTCTGGGTGAGGCAGCTTGTTAGAAAATTAAAACCCACCCCAAACCAAAGACAACTCTTTAAAAAAAAGGCAGGAAAATTTGAACCAGTTCCTGGAAACTTTCCCAGTTCCCAGTCACAGACCAGCATTTTCACCCGCTACTGAATCAAATACAGTTGAGCTTAACGGATTAAGGTGCAGGTTTGACAACTGACCACTAGAGGGCCACGGAACAAGCTCGCTTAGAGGGTCAGCGTCAGAATTAGGGAACCTCGATAATGAGCCCATCTTAACATCACAGTGACCGGCACCTAAAACCATCTCACCCCCCACCCCCCGTTACATAGTAAAGAAAGTCTAACCGTCAATGTGAGGTGGAAACACGGCCACGTAGTCAAGACCCGAGTTCTTCAGCATCTCGTACATCCTCTGGTGGTCTTTGGTCAAGTCCAGGAGGCGAGGCGGAATCTTGGCTTCATCCCATAACAGGAATGCTGTAGAAAGAGAAGCAGATCCGTAGTGGAGAGACAGAGAGCAATTCCAAGCTCCTGGGTGTCTGAGGACAAAACCTGGGTGCAACATATCAACGCAGCTACAAATGTAACGCCCTGGTTCACAGTTTTGTTGCTGTTATGCTGTTCTGTATTTCATTTTTGTGCTGTTCTCTGTGTAAGCTGCTTGTTTGGGTTACCACTGAAGACAAGAGATAGGAGAATTGTGTGCCTTCCAGTTAGGATGGTCGGATTGAGGGCAGGTTTCTCTGGTGAGGGACACCAAGGTCAGGCTTGGGGTCTTTTGCTAAGGAGATGGGGAGAGAAGACGCCGGGGAGAAGAGGTCGTAGGATTCGACGAAGCCCGGGGAAAGATAGGTTGAGGATCGGCGAAGGGGAAACCGTGAGCTCCAACTTGTGCACGTTACACTGTTTCATTAAAATGGGCATTTTTTTTTTTCCCCCTTTTTCTTTACTAACCCTTTAGTCAAATTAAGAATTATAAAGCTAAATCGTTCAATTGTATGTGGTGTGCTGTTCGTTATTTCGTGGCACTTACGAGGGGTGATTGATAAGTTTGTGGCCTAAGGTAGAAGGAGTCAGTTTTAGAAAACCTAGCACATTTATTTTTCGACATAGTCCTCTCCTACATGTACACACTTAGTCCAGCGGTCGTGGAGCATACGGATCCCTTCTTTGTAGAAGTCAGCGTCGTGGACCACAGCAGGGGTGATTGATAAGTTCGTGGCCTAAGGTAGAAGATGAGTTATTAACTTCAAACTTTCTGCATTATCACGCGAAGAGTTGAACTGCACGTGCATGTAACGAGAGTGTCTTGGACCTCCAGGTGGTCCACAGCAGGGGTGATTGATACATTCGTGGCCTAAGGTAGAAGGAGATGAGTTATACAGCTCTCGTTTCATGCACGTGCAGTTCAACTCTTTGAGTGATTATGCAGAAAGTTTGAATTTTCTCCTCATCGCCTTCTACCCTAGGCCACGAACTTATCAATCACCCCTGCTGTGGACCACTCTCTGGAGGTCCAAGATGCCGACTTCTACAAAGAAGGGATCTGTACACTCCACGACTACTGGACTAAGTGTGTAAACGTAGGAAAAATAAATGTGCTAGGTTTTCTACCTTAGGCCACGAACTTATCAATCGCCCCTCATATTTGTGACGGGGTGACGAATCGCGCGGCATTCACACAAGCGGGGGTTTCGGGGTGGGCTCGCACCTCAATCTCACACGTTCGGCAGGGCCGGAGATCGCCTTCCCTAGACTTACGCAGCCGACAGAACCAGGGCGTTTCACAAAGAAGGCAAGACAGCAGCTACATTTCATCAGGAGTCTGAGGAGATTTGCCTTGTCACCCAAAACACTCGAAAACTTCTGCAGATGTACGGTGAAGAGTATTCTGACAGGCTGCCTCACCGTCTGGATGCAAGGGAGGGGCTACTGCACAAGATCGAAGTTAGTTGCAGAAACTTGTAAGACTAGTGAGCTCCATCATGGGTACCAGCCTCCGCAGTATCCAAGACATCTTCAAGGAGCGGTGCCTTAGGAAGGCGGCGTCCATTATTAAGGACCCCCACCACCCAGGACATGCCCTCTGCTCATTGTTACAATCAGAGAGGAGGTACTGGAGCCTGAAGGCACACATTCAGGAACAGCTTCTTCCCCTCTGCCATCTGACTTCTGAATGGACATTGAAGCCTTGAACACTACCCCACTACTTTTGACAAGTTTTTTTTGCACTACTTGTTTTAACATAACTATTTATATGCTTACTGTAATTCAGCTTTTCCTCTATATTTATCATGTACTTCATTGTGCTGGCGTAATGTTAACAAATTTCACGATTGGTGGGCTGGGGGTATGGGGTTTGATGTTCTTGTGGGTGATCTGTCAGTTTTTGAGTGAGGGTAAGGGTTTGTGGGTTTTTGTTTCTTTTTCTTGTGGGGGAGGATTGGTGTCTTTTCTTTCAACTACTTCTGTGGTTTTTCTGTATTTTGTGGCTATCTGGAGAAGACAAATCTCAGAGTTGTATTCTGCATACATGCTTCAAAAATAAAATGAACCTTTTGAACCTTTGCCATACGATGGTGATATTAAATTTGATTCTTATCAGATCAGCTGTGTTTAATGCACAGGAGATACTGAGCCCCTCCCTGGATAATGGCATCAGCTGGTGTGGTATACGACCATGTCATTCTGCTGAAGACAGGGAGTTCTCCTCAGTCTCTTTGTCAATATTAATACCCTAAGCTGAAATGTTACAGATAGAATTTCCCGATTAGTCACTTTTCCAATATTGTAGAAGTAACTCCACTTTAAAAAGTCACTCTGTTGAACGTCTCGAGCTGGTCAAAGGTGCAGTAAAGTTCGCACCGGCTTTAAACTTACTTGACATGCAGCCCACAATCTTCCTCACATTGTGGACCTTCATAGCTTCAATAATGTTTCTGGTTCCCTCGGACATCATCGTCGTGGGGCCTGCGGGGAAACAAAAGGGGAATTTGTGTTCGGCAATACTCCAGGTTCAACCATTTTCAGACGCAGGCCATGGAGGAATTCGAGATTCACTCGAACATGAACACACACACACACAGACACACACACACACACACACACAAAATGCTGGAGGAACTCAGCAGGCCGGGCAGCATCTATGGAAATAAATAAACAGTCGACGATTCAGGCCAAGACTCTTCTTCAGGAGTGAGAAGGAAGGGAGATGATGTCAGAATAAAAAAAAAGGCCGGGCGAGGAGAAAGAGGACACCTGGAAGGTGACAGGTGAAGCCAGGTGGGTGGGAAAGGTCAAGAGCTGGATAAGAAGAAGGAGTCTGATAGGAGAGGAGAGTGGACCAAAGGAGAAAAGGAAGGAGGAGGGTTCTTGCTGGGCCAAAGTATGAACCGTACGTGGGGATGGAGGATTGTGGTCAGTGATTCAGGTCTGCCAGCCGCTGTGAAATGGGAAGCAAATGACAGGCAACTTCCCCTGGCTAGTGTGGGAGGCTTTTCTCACCCAAAAGTCACATTTAAACAGTTTAGATTGTGTTTCAAAGAACAAAATGCAAGGGTGTCACAGCAACAGCGATCGCGAACGGGGTTCGATTCCTGCCGCTGCCTGTTTGTACGTTCTCCCCATCGAGTGCTCCCGTTTCCTCCCACATTCCAAAGACAAACAGCACTGTGCAATAGTCTCAGGCCCATGTACAGCGCCAATAAAAAGTATTCACCGCCCCCTAGAAAGTTTTCATGTTTTATTGTTTTACAACATTGAATCACAGTGGATTTAATTTGGCTTTTTTTTATTAGACACTGGCCAACAGAAAGAGACTCTTTAGTGTCAAAATGAAAACGGATCTCCACAAAGTCTCGAAATTAATTACAAATATAAAACACAAAATAATTGATTCCATAAGTATACACCCACTTCCGAGTCAGTATTTAGCAGATACACCTTTGGCAGCAATTACAGCCTTGTGTCTGTGTGGATAGGTCTCTATCAGCTTTGCACATCTGGACACTGCAATTTTTCCCCTTTCTACTTTACAAAATTGCATGGGGATCATGAGTAAACTGCCCTTTTCAAGTCCAGCCACAAATTCTTAATGGATTGAGATCTGGTCTCTGACTTGGCCACTCCAGGACATTAACTTTGTTGTTTTTAAGCCATTCCTGTGTGGTTTTGGCTTCATGCTTGGGGTCATTGTCTTGCTGGAAAACAAATCTTGTCCCAAGTCGCAGTTCTCTTGCAGACTGCATCAGGTTTTCCGCCAGGATTTCCCTGTGTTTTGCTGCATTCATTTTACTCTCTACCTTCATAATCCTTCCAGGGCCTGCTGCAGTGAAGCATCCCCACAGCGTGATGCAGCCACCACCATGCTTCATGATAGGGAAGGTGTGTTTTTGATGATGTGCGGTGTTTGCAATACTCCAAGAATATTTAATCTGATGGCCAAAAAGCTCCATTTTGGTTTTAATCAGACCACAGAACCTTCTTCCAGCTTACTTTAGTGTCTCCCACATGCCTCCTGGCAAACTCTAGCCGAGATTTCATGTGAGTTTCTTTCCAACAGTGGCTTTCTCTTTGCCACTCTCCCATCTCAGCCAGTGAAGCTTGTAACTCCTCCAGAGTTGTCATAGGTGTCTCCCTCACTCGTCCCCTTCTTGCACGGTCACTCAGTTTTTGATGTTGGTCCACTCTCAGCAGATTTACAGCAGTGCCATATTCTTTCCATTTCCTGATGATTGACTTAACTGTACTCCAAGGGATATTCAGTGACTTGGAAATTTTCTTGTATCCATTTCCTGATTTGTGCTTTTCAATAACCTTTTCGTGGAGTTGCTTGGAGTGTTCTTTTGTCTTCATGGTGTAGTTTTTGTCAGGATACTGACTCATGAGCAGTTGGACCTTCCAGATACAGGTATATTTTTACTACAGTGATTTAATACATCTTGTCTGCACAAGGTGATCTCCATTTAACTAATTATGTGACTGGAAGGCTCGTGAAGGTAGAGGGTAAAATGAATGCAGCAAAACACAAGGAAATCCTGATGCAGTCTGCAAGAGAACTGCGACCTGGGAGAAGGGTTGTTTTCCAGCAAGACAATGATTCTAAGCATAAAGCTCAGGGCTGTTCACTCACGATCCCCATGCAATCTGACAGAGCTTGAGCAGTTTTGTAAAGAAGAATAGGGAAAAATTGCAGTGTCTGGATGTGCAAAGCTGATAGAGACCTATCCACATAGATTCAAGGCTGTAATTACTGCCAAAGGTGCATCTACTAAATACTGACTTGAAGGGGGTGAGTACCTATGCAATGAATTATTTTGTGTTTTATATTTGTAATTAATTTAGATCACTTTGTAGAGATCTGTTTTCACTTTGACACAAAAGAGTCTTTTTCTGTTCATCAGTGTCAAAAAAGCCAAATGACGCCCACTGTGATTCAAAGTTGTAAAACTATAAAACATGAAAACTTCCGGGGGGGGGGGTGGTGATATATAGCTAGGGTGCCGAAGACTATTTACACAGTACTGTATTTGTCAATGTGGAACGGAGTGCGAGTTTGTAAATGCTGTGGCATTTTCAATTTGCAGATAGTTTTCTCCCGGTGGGGTCGACGTAGCGTTGATACTATGCATTTCACTCCATGTTTTGATGCACATGTGACAAATAACCTTTAAGATCAACCTGGTGCAGCAGCACTATCCAAGATAGTGAAACCCATAATGCAGCAGGCAGAGCACTTCTGTCGACTAACAGATGTCATTTCTATTAAGAGCTGATGAAGAGTATCAGCCTGAAGTTCTTTCTCCAACAGGATCCCACCAACAAACACATCTCCCTCCACCCTTCCACTTTCCACTTCTGTCAACTAATAAATGTCACTTCTATGAAGAGTTGGTAAAGAGGGTCTTGGCCTGAAACAATGGGATCCCACCACTAAGCATATCTTTCCCTATCCCACAACACGCTGGAGGAACTCTGCGTGGAAACGATCAGTCAACGTTTCGGGCCGGAACCCTTCGTCAGGACTGTAGGGGGAAGGGGCAGAGGCCCTATAAGGAAGGTGGGGGGAGGGTGGGAAGGAGAAGGCTGCTTGGTTCCAGGTGAAAAACCAGTAAAGGGAAAGATAAAGGGGTGGGGGAGAGGAAGCAGGGAGGTCATGGGCAGGAAGGGTGAAGAAGGAATAGGGGAAAACACAATGGGTAGTAGAAGGAGGCGGAACCATGAGGGAGGTGATAGGCAGCTGGGGGAGGGGACAGAGTGAAATAGGGATAGGGGAAGGGAGGGGAAGGGAATTACCGGAAGTTGAAGAATTCTATGTTCATACCAAGGGGCTGCAGACTACCTAGACAGTATATGAGGTGTTGCTCCTCCAACCTGAGTTTAGCCTCATCATGGCAGTAGAGGAGGCCATGTATGGACATATCTGAATGGGAGTGGGAAGCAGAGTTGAACTGGGTGGCAACCGGGAGATCCTGTCTGTTTTCTTCCCCTATCCCTCTCCCACCCCCACACTTTCCACTTTTGGCAGGGATCTCCCTCGTCCTTTCACCCCTCCCCACTGATCTCCCTCCTGGCACTTACCCGTGCAAGCAGAACAAGTGCCAAACCTGCCCCTCCACCTCCTCCCTCACTACCATTCAGGGCCCTAAACAGTCCTTCCAGGTGAGGCGACACTTCACCTGTGAGTCTGTTGGGGGTCGTCTACTGTATCCGGTGCTCCCGGTGTGGCCTCCTGTACGTCAGTGAGATCCGGTGTAGATTAGGAGACCGCTTCGCCGAGCGTCTACGCTCTATCCGCCACAACAAGCGGGATCTCCCAGTGGCCACCCATTTCAATTCTACTTCCCATTCCCATTCCAACACATCATTCCATGGCCTCCTCTACTGCCAGGAGCAACACCTTGTATTCCATCTGGAAAGCCTCCAACCTGATGGCATGAACATCAATTTCTTGAACTTCCGGTAATTGCCTCCCCCTTCACCATTCCCCATTCCTGTTTCTGTCTCTCCCCTTATCTCTTTACCTGCCCATCACCTCCCTCTGGTGCTCCTCCCTCTTCCCTTTCTTCCGTGGCCTTCTGTCCTCTCCCATCAAATTGCTCCTTTCCCAGCCTTTTAGCTCTTCCACCAATCAACTTCCCAGCTCTTTACTTCACCCTTCCCCCTCTCCCGGTTTCACCCATCACCTCCCACCTTGTACTTCTCCCCCCAGTCCCTCCACTTTATTGCTCTGACTTCTCATCTTTTCTCCCCCCAGCCCTGAAGAAGAGTCTCGCCCCAAAACGTTGACTGTTTACTCTCTCCATAGAACCTGCCTGACCTGCTGAGTTCCTCCAGCGTTTTAGTCAGAGTCATACTTTATTGATCCCGGGGGAAATTGGTTTTCGTTACAGTTGCACCATAAATAATAAATAGTAATGAAACCATAAATAGTTAAATAGTAATAGGTGAATTATGCCAGGAAAAAAGTCCAGGACCAGCCTATTGGCTCAGGGTGTCTGACCCTCCAAGGGAGGAGTTGTAAAGTTTGATGGCCACAGGCAGGAATGACTTCCTATGACGCTCTGTGTTGCATTTCGGTGGAATGAGTCTCTGGCTGAATGTATTCCTGTGCCCAACCAGTCCATTATGTAGTGGATGGGAGACATTGTCCAAGATGGCATGCAACTTGGACAGCATCCTCTTTTCAGACACCACCGTCAGAGAGTCCAGTTCCATCCCCACAACATCACTGGCCTTACGAATGTTTTGTGTGTATTGCTGCAAAATTCCAGCATCTGTAGTCTCGCTCCTGTCATAGTTCTATTAATACTCTCCACATGACTTTAATTCAGCTTGCGGTAGTACAATTGAGCCTGTGCTGTTCTGTTCTCTATAAATATCTGACACATAAATATCTCACAACTGATTTCTCCCACTGTCCACTCCCCTCTCCTATCAGATTCCTTCTTCTCCAGCCCTTGACCTTTCCCACCCACCTGGCTTCACCAATCGCCTTCCAGCTGGCTTACTTCCCCTCCCCCCCAACACCTTTTTGTCTGGCATCTTTCCCCTTCCTTCTCAGTCCTAAAGAAGGGTTTTGGCCTGAAACGTCGGCCATCTATTCACTTCCACAGATCTGTCGCGCTCTTCCAGCATTTTGAGTTTGTTGCCTTGGAGTTCCTGCATCTGCAAGCTTTCTCACGTCTGTAACAGCATATCAACGCTACGTCGACCCAACCGGGAGAAAACTATTTGCAAGGATCCATGAATGTTAACTAGTTGTCAAGCTAGCTGTCTACCCATGAAGATCAAGAGGGGCACAAACTCGACTGGGTATCAGTGAAAGGGCACGAGTAAACACTCGGCATACAAGAGAACTCCTAAAAGCGTGGTTTTCCGCACACAGACATGTAGACCTTGGTCCTATCGATAAGCAAATGCAGGCAGAATTCCAGACCACAGCGCACAGAATTCGCCAGGCAGCCAACCAGCAAATAGACCCGCACCCTACGTCACAACTGAGTGTCCGTAACGATGACCAATCAGCTGACTGATAAAGGCCGAGCATTTGGAGGACACACAAGGGTGAACAGCGCGCTGATGATGTCTCCTCATACGGTGATGAAACCCTTATGGCCCTTGTGGCTATGGGGGTCAGGGGGTATGGAGAGAAGGCTGGTACAGGGTTCTGAGTTGGATGATCAGCCATGATCATAATAAATGGCGGTGCAGGCTCGAAGGGCCGAATGGCCTACTCCTGCACCTATTTTCTATGTTTCTATGTTTCTATGAAACGTTTGCAAACGGATGGCCGAGGCAGGGGAACAACTCAACCCAATATAATGGTATATTCCTCTGGAATTAAATCAGGATGGAAAAGTGCCTGAATGATGTGGAAATGAGAGAGCGAGGCCTCTGTCAGTCAGGGTCAACCACAGATATTGCGTCCTAGCTGTCTAGATACGCAAGCCTGGGCAGTACGATACAGAGAGCGAGCCGCTGCCCATGTAGCAAGCTCCCCCTCTCCACGCATCTGATGAACCCAAAGGAACAGCAAGGACCAATACAGTTTAGCACCAGCAGCGTCGCAGGAATAGCCAGTCAGCATTGAAGTCAACGTAGGACTGTCTGCCGCAGGGAATCCAGCTGCAGATTTTTCCTCTCGGGGCTTTACTCCCGAAGCCATCCCCATGAGTGGGTAGAGCCGCAAGGCAGCAGAGGTTTGAGATCAGAGTTTTCCTTCTCCTAGATGAGCTGCCAACCACGGCTGCCCAACATATGGAAAGATAATTATTTATTAAGACATCCAAAGGATAAGGAGTAACTTAAGAGTCACAGAAACAGGCCCTTCAGCCCATCTAGTCCATGCTGAACCACTTACAATGCCTACTCCCTTCGACCTGCACTGGGACCACAGCCCTCCACACCCCTACTATCTATGTACCTATTCTAACTTTTCTTCTTAAACACTGAAATTGAGCTGGCATGCACCACTTGTGCTGGCAGCTCACTCCACACACTCACGGCCCTCTGAGTGAAGAAGATTTCCCTCGTGTTCCCCATAAATTTCTCACACGTCACCCTTAACCTATGACCTCTGGTTGTAGTCCCACCCAACCTCAGTGGAAAAAGCCTGCTTGCATTTGCCCTATCAATACCCCTCATAATTTTGTACACCTCT
Source organism: Mobula hypostoma (assembly GCF_963921235.1). Classification (NCBI taxonomy): domain Eukaryota; kingdom Metazoa; phylum Chordata; class Chondrichthyes; order Myliobatiformes; family Myliobatidae; genus Mobula; species Mobula hypostoma. The sequence goes on along the minus strand of NC_086106.1, from coordinate 11,207,296 downwards.
ATCAAATCTTCTCTCAGTCTTCTACACTCCAAGGAATAAAGTCCGAACCTATTCAATCTTTCCTTATAACTCAGGTCCCCCACTCCCGGCAACATCCTTGTAAATTTTCTCTGCACTCTTTCAACCTAATTTACATCTTTCCTGTAGGTAGGTGACCAAAAACTGCAGACGATACTCCAAATTAAACCTCACCAATGTCTTACACAACCTCAAATTAACGTTCCATCTCCAGTACTCAATGCTTTGGTTTCTGAAGACCAACGCACCAAAAGCTTTCTTTGTGACCCTAGTGGGGAAGGGTAGAGCATCTCAAACACTCCAGGTCACACATCACCTACCCCTGCAGAGACTTACCCAGATCATTCCCGGTTCTCAGAACGATGATGAGTCAGTCTTGACCTTTGATGACCTCCTGGAATTTCAGGAAGGGTGGGGCAGCCATGATGGGCTGAATGGCCCACTCCTGCTTTTTCTTATGCTTTGCAATTGGGTTATTATTGTTGCATGTACAGAGACGCAGTGGAAAAGCTCTTAAGTACTGTCTGGTATGGGGGGGCACTGCACAGGATTGAAGTAAGTTGCATAAATTTGTAAACTTAGTCAGCTCCATCATGGGCACTAGCCTCCGTCGTATCATCTTCAAGGAGCGGGGCCTTAGGGAGGCGGCGTCCATCATTAAAGACCACCACCACCCAGGACCTGCCATCTTCTCATTGTTTCCGTCAGGGAGGAGGTACAGGAGCCTGAAGACACACACTCAGCGATTCAGGAACAGCTTCTTCCCCTCTGCCATCCAACTTCTGAATGGACATCGAACCCGTGAGCATTAAGCACTACTTTTTTTAAAAATTTCTGTTTTTACACTATTTATTTTAATTTAACTATTATATATACACGTGTTGGTGCGTGGCCAAGTGGTTAAGGCGTCGGTCTAGTAATCTGAAGGTCGCTAGTTCGAGCCTTGGCTGAGGCAGTGTGTTGTGTCCTTGAGCAAGGCACTTAATCACACAGTGCTCTGCGACGACACCGGTGCCAAGCTGTATGGGTCCTAATGCCCTTCCCTTGGACAACACCGGTGGCGTGGAGAGGGGAGACTTGCAGCATGGGCAACTGCCAGTCTTCCATACAACCTTGCCCAGGCCTGCGCCCTGGAAACCTTCCAAGGCGCAAATCCATGGTCTCATGAGACTAACGGATAACTATACACACACACACACATACATTTACTGTAATTCACAGGGTTTTTTCCACTATTATGTTATTTCATTGTACAGTTGCCATAAAGTTAACAAATTTCATGACGTATGGCGCTGATATTAAACCCGATTCTGTTCACACAGATCAAATAATTTAAGAGTGCATCAGGGCGGTACACAGTAAAGCACTAACAGAGCACAGCAGAAAGTGTTTGAGCCCTAGAAACAGACCAGTGCAGGCAGACAGTAAAGATAAAAACCAGCTTTACTGTCGCGTGTACGTCGGAACATCAAAACCTGCAGTGAAATGCATTGACTATGTGAATGACCAACACAGTCCGAGACACGCTGGGAACAACCTGCAAGTGTCGCTATGCTTCCTTTTCAAAGGTTCAAGGTCACTTCCCTACACATAATAGTGTGTGGAGTTCAGAGAACGGCCTAACAGGCCATTATGGGTGACCGAGGAGCCACGTATCTGTGCTGCACGTTTAGTATCTGTATAACGGTAACTAGTCACATGAGTGGGGGGGCGGGTGGGCTTGGATAAAAGCGAAGGGAATAAGCTCCGTATTCTTGCTTATTTCGTTGCAGCTTGTAGCTTGGGACCGGCGGAGGCCGTATCTTTTGCTGACCGCTGAGATAACGCAAAATAACACTTAACTGTATGTGTGCTAATTGCTAATAAAGGATCGACTAAAGGGTTTAGAGCAATGATTGGAGCTGTGGGAGCGTCAAGCAAGTATAACAGTGTGTACGGTCACGGGCAAGTGGCAATTGTTTTGTTTTGATTTTGGATTAGTTTTGCCGCTGTTTAGTTCTACTTAAGTTTCCTCCTTCCTGATTGCACCTTAATCCCCTTCCCACTATTATCCAATTTCCCATGATACTATACACCTCAAACAGTCCAGGTCGCAGGGATTCACGTTCGCTGCTGCTCAGCCTACCCTTGCAAAGACTCACTCAAATCATTCCTGGTTCCCAGAACGACGATGACGCCATCTTGACCCTTGACAGCCTTCTGGACATCTTCCTTATTCAGGACGTCACCAACGATGACACTTATCCCTTTGTGTTCTGCTGGCAGCCTGGCAGGGTCACGGACCAAAACCGTGACCTCGTGACCTGTGAGAGAAAGCAGGCGGTCATTGTACATGTGAATACATAAACGGATTCAGCCACGGGAATCTCAGGATCAGGCATATAGTTGCCACATCTATCATCAGGTCGATATTCTCTTCCGCCACAGTATTGGAGAATACAAAATTGTTCCTTAACAATTCTAAAGTTCATATATATCACTTGAGATTCATTTTCTAGTGGGTATACTCAATAACCTCTAGATTTTGTGATCGATGAGTTGGGGGGGGGGCGGTGTTCAAATACAACTTGGTCACCTACCAACAGGAAGACATAAGAGTACAGAGAAAATTTACAAGGATGTTGCTGGGTCTGGAGGACCCGAGTTATAAGGAAAGATTGAATGGGTTAGGACTTTATTCCTTGGAATGTAAAAGATTGAGGGGAGATTTAATAGAGGTATATAAAATTATTTGGGGGGTATAGACAGGGTAAATGCAAGCAGGCTTTTTCCACTGGGATTGGGTAGGACTGCAACTAGAGGTCATGGGTTAAGGGTGAAAGATGAGCAGTTCAAGGGGAATAGGAGGGCAAACTTCTTCACTCAGAGGGTCGTGAGAGTGTGGAACGAGCTGCCAGCAATCTCAATTTCAATGGTTAAGAGAAGTTTGGATAGGTACATGGATAGGAGGGGTTTGAAGTTAAGTTAGGAGAAGTTTGAAGTTAATAACTCATCTTCTTCTACCTTAGGCCAGGAGCTTATCAATCACCCCTGATGAGTTATTACCTTCAAACTTTCTGCGTAATCACTCAAAGTTGAACTGCATGTGCATGTAACAAGAGCTGTATAACTCATCTCCTTCTACCTTAGGCCACAAACTTATCAATCACCCCAGCTGTGGACCACCTGGAGGTCCAAGATCCGTATGCTCCACGACCGCTGGACTAAGTGTGTAAATGTAGGAGGGGACTATGTTGAAAAATAAATGTGCTAGGTTTTCTAAAATTGACTCCTTCTACCTTAGGCCACGAACTTATCAATCACCCCTCGTATATTTAAGCACATGCAGATGCACTATGACGCCACAGACACGCGGACCCAAACATACATGTTCTCTAACCTAATCCTCCTCAGTCTCCCCGTTATTCCCCACCCTCAGTCCTTCCCCGCCCAGCCCACTTTCTCCACACCCCTCTCAGCTCTTTCTTCTAAGAGCAGGAGACTGGGCAACTGTGTCAGTGACCTGCTAGCTGATAAGCCCCTTCCCTCTTCCAGATAAGTGCACGTAGGCCTATCATTCCACTGCAGGCTTGCAGAGCTGCGGGGCGTCTCGCAACTCGGCTAAGGCACTGACTAACGTTGGCATTTGGGGATGACTCTGCAAAAAACTTTCTCCACAGGAGCCACTGACGAGGCGTTCGGGAGGATCAGCGGTCAGCAGCTAATTGGAAGGACAGGGTTTTCTCTTATTCAGCAGAAGGCACAACTATATTACTTTTATCACAACCCGAGGGCCTCCCATGGTAGTCTGTAACCAAGCAGAGGCTTCTCAGAATTTAAAATGGAGCTGGATGCTGGCTCCCCAGCTCCAAATAGGGTCTCCCCGGCGATGTTTAGCAGTCATTTGGGTTTTATTCCTCTTGCGTCCCACACCACCGGGTTCAGGAACAATTCGTACTCTGTCAATTATCAGGCTCCCGAACCGTCGTGGAGAACTTCACCCCTCAACTCTTCACTGATTCCACAACCTACAGTCTCACTTCCAAGGAATCTACAGCTTATGTTTACATAAATTGTCTTTTTGCACATTTCTCATTGTTTCTTAGTCTTTATGTATTGATTATTCTGATAATGGGGTCGGGGTGGAGGGACGTCTCTACCAAAGAAGGTGCAAGGTGCCCCCTCCCTCCGCTAGCCTGCAGGTCACCCTCGGGCAAGCCCCCCGCCGCCCGATCAGGGAGCCATGGGAGCAGCCGGTGGATGGTCGTACGAGCAGCCGGTGTAGATCACAAGTCCTGGTTTTGCGACCTCTGACACCAGGCAGACATTCTCTGAAGAGTATTGATAATGGCTTGTAAAGACACTGCCCAGTAGGCCGCAATGGCAAACCACTTCTATAGGGAAAAACTTGACAAGAGAAATCACGGTCGTAACGAAGGAATGACTTTTCATAAATTCTATTGCATTTATTTTCCTGTAAATGCCTGCAAGAAAATGAATCTGAAGGTAGTTGATAGAAACATGTACTGCACTGCTCAGTAGTGAACCCCAGGATGTTAACGGGGAGGGGTCTCAATAAATTGAACATCGAGGACAGGTGCTTAGACTCTCCCATGGAAAAGCATGTTAAATCCACTCCTATTTTACAAATACTCACATGCATCCATAAGACCAAAACATTAGGCCATTCAGCCCATCGAGTCTGCTCTGCTATTTCATCATGGCTGATTCATGATGCCTCTTAATCCCATTCTCCATAACCTTTGACACCCTTCCTAATCAAGAACCTATCAATCTCCTCTTTAAATATACTCAGTGACATCCTCTCCATGTCCACTCTGTCGAAGCCAGGGGTTCCCAACCTTTTTTTATGCCATGGCCTCCTGCTATTAACCGGGCAGTCTGTGGACCCCAGGTTGGGAACCCCTGATATAAGCCTTTTGATACCCGTCCATGTCCTTAAAGTGTTGGGTCCTTTGCATCCAACAAGACCACCATCCCACTCTTCAAAAGAGTCTCTCTGAGCAGCTTGGCAGGGGATGCCACTTGATGGCTTTGTCGCCACGACCTCTCATCACCGTGAGAATGACGAGGCAGTAACTGGCCCGATGGGATTGGTTTTGGTTTTCACAAGCTGGTCATATCTCAGCAATTTTGGTCAAACAACTAACTGCTTAAGCCTTTATAATGTCCAAACAAGACCAGGCAATAGCGGTGGTGACTGAGGGCAAGGGGGACGAAAGTTATCAATCTCTCGAAGAACGCAAACACGAGGAAATCTGCAGATGCTGGAATTCGAAGCAACACACATAAAAGTTGCTGGTGAACGCAGCAGGCCAGGCAGCATCTCTAGGAAGAGGTACGGTCGACGTTTCGGGCCAAGACCCTTCGTCAGGACTAACTCTCTAAGAACGTAGTTGCGTGCACTCGAGAAGACGAGAAAATAAAAGTAAAGGTGCAGTGTTGAGATTTTATAAAGCACTGGTGAGGCCTCATGGAGTATCGTGAGCAGTTTAGGGCCCCTTATCTTAGAAAGGATGTGCTAAAACTGGAGAGGCTTCAAAGGAGATTCACCAAAATGATTCCAGGATTGAATTGCTTGTCATATGAAGAACGTTTGACGGCTCTGTAATCACTAGAATTCAGAAGAATGAGAGGTAACCTAATTGAAACCTATTGAATGGTGAAAGGCCTTGATAGAGTGGATGCAGAGAAGACATTTCCTTTGGTGGGAGAGTTTAGGACCTGAGGACACAGCCTCAGAATAGAGGGGCGTCCTGTGGGAACGGAAATGAGGAGGAATTTCTTTAGCCAGAGAGTGGTGAATCTGTGGAATTCGTTACCACTGGCAGCTGCGGAGGGCAAGCCTTTATGTATATTTAAGGCAGAGGTTGATAGATTCTTGATTGGTCAGGGCATGAAGGGATATGGGGAGAAGGCAGGAGATTGGGGCTGAGAGGGAAAACGGATCAGCCACGATGAAATGGTGGAGTGGACTCGATGGGCCAAATGGCCTAATTCTGCTCTTAAAGTCTTATATAAAACTTGAGAGCTTTCAACATTCCCTCCAATAGAGAGGGGCCAACCAGCAGTCTGTGACATTTCTACCATTCATTTTGCCCTCTACATTTTTTTCCTGGTTACTAACAACTATTTTAAGATCGCCTTCTGATTATTTTTACCAAACGTTATTGGAATCGGCTATTAATGTTGAAATGCTGGGTGTATTTAAGAGAGGCAAGTCAGGAATAGCAGATACGACTCTTTCGTACTGGAAACACATGGGGCTGATTTTAATCGGATCGAACTGCTTATCACAAAGACTGGTGCTCTCTCTACCCCAGCCTCACCCAGTGCCCCCAGGTCACTCACTGGTCTAAAGTCGAGAAAAATCTACAGATGCCGGAAATCCATGCAAAACACACAAAGATACTGAAGGAACTCATCAGGCCAGGGAACATCTATTGAAAAGATACTTTTCCCATCGATGCTGCCTGACCTTTCGAGTTCCTCCAGCATTTTGTGGGTGTCGCGCTCTGGTCTTGGAGATTAGTTCTGCTGGTCAGTGTGACAGGTCTTACTGGTTAGTGACTGGATTTACTGGTCAGTTTAGCCAGAGTTGGTCAGTGATTGGTCTAGGTGGCTGGATTTACTGGTCAGCGATTGGTCTGGATGGCTGGACTTACTGATCAGCGATTGTTCTACGTGGCGGGGCTTACTGGTCAGTTTGGCCAGTGATTGGTCTTGTGTGGCTGGGCTTACTGGTCAGTGATTGGTCTACATGGCTGGACTGACTGGTCAGTTTAGCCAGTGATTGGTCTGTGTGGCTGGACTTACTGGTCAGCGATTGGTCTACATGGCTGGACTTACTGGTCAGTTTGGCCAGTGATTGGTCTGTGTGGCTGGATTTACTGGTCAGCGATTGGTCTACATGGCTGGACTTACTGGTCAGTTTGGCCAGTGATTGGTCTGTGTGGCTGGATTTACTGGTCAGCGATTGGTCTACATGGCTGGACTTACTGGTCAGTTTGGCCAGTGATTGGTCTGTGTGGCTGGATTTACTGGTCAGCGATTGGTCTACATGGCTGGATTTACTAGTCAGTTTGGCCACTGTCGCGGTCAGTGTGGCAGGTCTCGCTAGTCAGTCACGGGGTCACCTTCGCTCGGGCGTCCGCTCACCTGCAGCGATGGCCTGCGAGAGTGTGGCGAGCCCCGTCATGCCGGTGGAGCCGAAGATCACGACTTTCCTCCCCATGGTGTCGCCGCTGGAACCGCTGTACCCTCCGCCTCCCTCCGCAGTTCTAACTTTGCCTTCCGGCTGAGGCTCCTCCCAGCTCGGCCCCGGCGCTTCCCCGTGTGGCGGCGGCTCCTCCCCGGATCACTGCACCCCGCCCCCGGCCACCCTGAACTCGGTCCCGGCTCGCAAACTCCCCCTCTTCCCAACTCTCTCCCGACCCTAACCCACTCCCCAACCGAGAGTTTGTAATGACCGGCGTACGCAAAAATATTCCCTGGGTCATGTTTAGCCCAGTGACAACATGTGCGCACTGAATTTTATATAAGAGAGGCATTCATTTTAACAGCCAGCAAAACACTGTCAATAAGAACTTTGATCTCCCCTGGTTTTGGTCGTTTTCACTGTCGTTTATCTACACTCTCACAAAACATACGTAGCTGTGTTGACGAGGAGTCTCGGTCGGAAACGTCGCCTGGTTACTCTCTTCCACAGATGCTGCCTGACCTGCTGAGTTCCTCCGGCACTTCCCGTGTGTTGCTCCGGATTTCCAACATCTGCAGATTTTCTCGTGTTTGGAGCAGGCCTGCAGCGGGCAATGAAGGATTTCCTCACCAGAGCTTTTGCACACATCGTTCACCTGTGATTTGCTTGCTGAACGACACTTTTTAAAAAGAGTCAAGTTTAGTCATCGTCATAGTCATACTTTATTGATCCCGGGAGAAATCGGTTTTCGTTACAGTTGCACCATAAATAATTAAATAGTAATAAAACCATAACTAGTTAAATAGTAATATGTAAATTATGCCAGGAAATAAGTCCAGGACCAGCCTATTGGTTCAGGGTGTCTGACCCTCCAAGGGAGGAGTTGTAAAGTTTGATGGCCACAGGCAGGAATGACTTCCTATGACGCTCTGTGTTGCATCTCGGTGGAATGAGTCTCTGGCTGAATGTACTCCTGTGCCCACCCAGTACATTATGTAGTGGATGGGAGACATTGTCCAAGATGGCATGCAACTTAGACAGCATCCTCTTTTCAGACACCACCGTCAGAGAGTCCAGTTCCATCCCCACAACATCACTGGCCTTACGGATGAGTTTGTTGATTCTGTTGGTGTCGGCTACCCTCAGCCTGCTGCCCCAGCACACAACAGCAAACATGATCGCACTGGCCACCACAGACTCGTAGAACATCCTCAGCATCGTCCGGCAGATGTTAAAGGACCTCAGTCTCCTCAGGAAATAGAGACAGCTCTGACCCTTCTTGTACACAGCCTCAGTGTTCTTTGACCAGTCCAGTTTATTGTCAATTCATATCCCCAGGTATTTGTAATCCTCCACCATGTCCACACTGACCCCCTGGAAGGAAACAGGGATTACCGGTATCTTAGCTTTCCTCAGGTTTACTACCAGCTCCTTAGTCTTTTTCACATTAAGCTGCAGATAATTCTGCTCACACCATGTGACAAAGTTTCCTACCGTAGCCCTGTACTCAGCCTCATCTCCCTTGCTGATGCATCCAACTATGGCAGAGTCAACAGAAAACTTCTGAAGATGACAAGACTCTGTGCAGTAGTTGAAGTCTGAGGTGTAAATGGTGAAGAGAAAAGGAGACACGATAGTCCCCTGTGGAGCCCCAGTGCTGCTGATCACTCTGTCAGACACACAGTGTCCAATCCTGAGGGAAATTGGTTTTCGTTACAGTTGCACCATAAATAATTAAATAGTAATAAAACCATAAATAATAATATGTAAATTATGCCAGGAAATAAGGCCAGGCCAAATACCACTCCATTTCCAAATACCACTCCACTTCTTCCCACTTGCAAATTCTCCAACAACTTTTGTATCACGATAATACACACAGGTAACACCAGTTTCTATACTGCACACAAATATTTCTTGTAGCTGCACGTTCCTGACCTCATGAGCTCTCGGTGTAGCAGTTTCCACTGTTTCATTAAAACATTCCGCTTTAAATAAACTCGCAGTTCTGTTGCGCTTCACGCCCTTTGCTTCTTTGGAATTCGACACAGTGATTCAATAATTTCTTCGATAAAAACAGTATAATTGAGCCCGTTCTAAAATCCACAGACAAATCATCGCAAACTCCACGTTGTCAACACCTTCCAGAATGCTCTGCCCCAGAAGACAGTGGAGGCCAATTCTCTGGATTCTTTCAAGGAAGAGTTAGATAGAGCTCTTAGCGGAGTCAGGGGATATGGAGAGAAGGCAGGAACGGTACTGATTGTGGATGATCAGCCATGATCACAGTGAATGGTGGTGCTGGTTTGAAGGGCCGAATGGCCAACTCCTGCATCTATTGTCTTCCTCATCGGAAATCAGAAAAGGAAATGTGATTGTGTACGGTTGTGAAGTATACTCACCACGCTGATGAGGTAGAGGGCGACAACTTGTTGTGCGCGGTTTAAATACCTTTGTGCACTGGTAGCAAAAGATTGGTGTGCACGGACACCTTGGAGGGAACATCGTCCCCAGCTGCCCCTTCTGCCCTCGCCTCCATCCCCAAGGCCACAAAGATCAAAGTAAATTTATTATCGAAATGTCACCATATACTAACAAGAGGAAATCTGCAGATGCAGGAAATCCAGAGCAACACACACACAATGCTGGAGGAACCCAGCATCTATGGAAATGAGTACAGTCGAGCAACACCTTATATTATGTCTGGGTAGCATAGAAACGTAGAAAATCTACAGCACAATACAGGCCCTTTGGCCCACAATGCTGTGCCAAACATGTACTTACTTTAGAAATTACCTAGGGTTACCCATAGCCCTCTATTTTTCTGAGCTCCATGTACCTGTCCAGGAGTCTCTTAAAAGACCCTATAGTATCCACCTCCACCACCGTCGCCGGCAGCCCATTCCACACACTTGCCACTCTCTGCATAAAAAAACTTACCCCTGACATCTCCTCTGTACCTGCTTCCAAGCACCTTAAAACTGTGCCCTCTCATGTTAGCCATTTCAGCTCTGGGAAAAAGCCTCTGACTATCCACACGATCAATTCCTCTCATTATCTTATACACCTCTATCAGGTCACCTCTCATCCTCCGTCGCTCCAAGGAGAAAAGACCGAGCTCACTCAACCTACTCTCATAAACCATGCTCCCCAATCCAGGCAACACCCCGCTCTGGTCTTCTGCCTGCTCTGGATCTCTTTATTGCTAACTGCCGACGGGACATCAACCGTCTCAACTTCACCGCACCTTGTCCCCATTCCAACCTCACTCCTTCGGAACGCTCTGCTCTCCACTCCCTCCACACTAATCCTAACTTTATTATTAAACCCGCCGATAAGGGGGGTGCTGTTGTAGTCTGGCGTACTGACCTCTACCTTGCCGAGGCACAGCGACAACTCGCGGATACCTCCTCTTATTTACCCCTCGATCGTGACCCCACTAAGGAGCACCAGGCCATTGTCTCCCACACCATCACCGACTTTATCCGCTCAGGGGATCTCCCATCCACTGCTACCAACCTTATAGTTCCCACACCCCGCACTTCCCGTTTCTACCTCCTACCCAAGATCCACAAACCTGCCTGTCCTGGCCGACCTATTGTCTCAGCTTGCTCCTGCCCCACCGAACTCATTTCTGCATACCTTGACACTGTTTTATCACCCCTTGTTCAATCCCTTCCGACCTATGTTCGTGACACTTCTCACGCTCTTAAACTTTTCGATGATTTTAAGTTCCCTGGCCCCCACCGCTTTATTTTCACCATGGATGTCCAGTCCCTATATACTTCCATCCCCCATCAGGAAGGTCTCAAAGCTCTACGCTTCTTTTTGGATTCCAGACCTAATCAGTTCCCCTCTACCACCACTCTGCTCCGTCTAGCGGAATTAGTCCTTACTCTTAATAATTTCTCCTTTAGCTCCTCCCATTTCCTCCAAACTAAAGGTGTAGCTATGGGCACCCGTATGGGTCCTAGCTATGCCTGCCTTTTTGTTGGCTTTGTGGAACAATCTATGTTCCGTGCCTATTCTGGTATCTGTCCCCCACTTTTCCTTCGCTACATCGACGACTGCATTGGTGCTGCTTCCTGCACGCATGCAGAACTCGTTGACTTTATTAACTTTGCCTCCAACTTTCACCCTGCCCTCAAGTTTACCTGGTCCATTTCCGACACCTCCCTCCCCTTTCTAGATCTTTCTGTCTCTGTCTCTGGAGACAGCTTATCCACTGATGTCTACTATAAGCCTACTGACTCTCACAGCTATCTGGACTATTCCTCTTCTCACCCTGTCTCTTGCAAAAACGCCATCCCCTTCTCGCAATTCCTCCGTCTCCACCGCATCTGCTCTCAGGATGAGGCTTTTCATTCTAGGACGAGGGAGATGTCTTCCTTTTTTAAAGAAAGCGGCTTCCCTTCCTCCACTATCAACTCTGCTCTTAAACGTATCTCCCTCATTTCACGTACATCTGCTCTCACTCCATCCTCCCACCACCCCACTAGGAATAGGGTTCCCCTGGTCCTCACCTACCACCCCACCAGCCTCCGGGTCCAACATATTATTCTCCGTAACTTCCGCCACCTCCAACGGGATCCCACCACTAAGCACATCTTTCCCTACCCCCCTCTCTCTGCATTCTGCAGGGATCACTCCCCACACAACTCCGTTGTCCATTCGTCCCCCCCATCCCTCCCCACTGATCTCCCTCCTGGCACTTATCCATGTAAGCGGAACAAGTGCTACACATGCCCTTACACTTCCGCCCTTACCACCATTCAGGGCCCCAAACAGTCCTTCCAGGTGAGGCATCACTTCACCTGTGAGTCGACTGGGGTGATATACTGCGTCCGGTGCTCCCGATGTGGCCTTTTATATATTGGTGAGACCCGACGCAGACTGGGAGACCGCTTTGCTGAACATCTACGCTCTGTCCGCCAGAGAAAGCAGGATCTCCCAGTGGCCACACATTTTAATTCCACATCCCATTCCCATTCTGACATGTCTATCCACGGCCTCCTCTACTGTGGAGATGAAGCCACACTCAGGTTGGAGGAACAACACCTTATATTCCGTCTGGGTAGCCTCCAACCTGATGGCATGAACATCGACTTCTCTAACTTCCGCTAAGGCCCCACCTCCCCCTCGTACCCCATCTGTTACTCATTTTTATGCACACATTGTTTCTCTCACTCTCCTTTTTCTCCCTCTGTCCCTCTGAATATACCTCTTGCCCATCCTCTGGGTCACCCCCACCCTCCTTGTCTTTCTTCCCGGACCTCCTGTCCCATGATCCTCTCATATCCCCTTTTGCCTATCACCTGTCCAGCTCTCGGCTCTACCCCTCCCCCTCCTGTCTTCTCCTATCATTTTGGATCTCCCCCTCCCCCTCCAACTTTGAAATCCCTTACTCACTCTTCCTTCAGTTAGTCCTGACGAAGGGTCTCGGCCTGAAACGTCGACTGCACCTCTTCCTATAGATGCTGCTTGGCCTGCTGCGTTCACCAGCAACTTTGATGTATGTTGCTTGAATTTCCAGCATCTGCAGATTTCCTGTTGTTAACATCCTTGTAAATCTCCTCTGCATCCTTTCTATGGTTTCCACATCCTTCCTGTCGTGCGGTGACCAGAATGCTATGGACACTACAGAGGCCAGTGCCCATGATGGAGCTGACTGAGTTTACAACTCTCTGCAGCTTTTTTGATCCTGTGCAGTAGCCCCCCCACCCCCAAATACCCGATGGTGAAGCCCCCAGTTAGAATTCTCTCCACGGCACATCTGTAGCAATTTCCAAGTGTTTTTGGTGACAAACCCAATCTCCTCAAACTCCTAATGAAATATAGCTGCTGTTGTGCCTTCTTTGTAGCTGCATCGATATGTTGGGCTTACGATAGATTCTCAGAGATACTGTATAGGCAACTAACTTGAAATTGCTCACTCTCTCCACTTCTGATCCCTCTGTGAGGGTTGGTGTGTGTTCCCTCATCTCACCCTTTCTGAAGTCCACAACCAGCTCTTTGGTCTTACTGACATTGAGTGCCAGGTTGTTGCTGCGACACCAGTCCACTGGATGATATATCTCACTCCTAGTACTCAGGTTCTTAATATTATTTATTTGTTTATCTATCTGTCTATTTGTCGTTTTTTTTTTGTCAATGAACACTAGCGCACCTCAGGGGTGTGTGCTTAGCCCACTGCTCTACTCTCTCCACACCCACGACTGGATGGCTAGGCACAGCTCAAACACCAAGTATAAACTTGCCGATGAGACAACCACAGTTGGTCCCATTCGGATATGTCCATACATGGCCTCCTCTACTGCCATGATGAGGCTAAACTCAGGTTGGAGGAGCAACATCTCATATACCGTCTAGGTAGTCTCCAGCCCCTTGATATGAACATCGAATTCTCCAACTTCCGGTAATTCCCTCCCCCTCCCTTCCCCTATCCCTATGTCACTCTGCCCCGTCCCCCAGCTGCCTATCACCTCCCTCATGGTTCCGCCTCCTTCTACTACCCATTGTGTTTTCCCATATTCCTTCTTCACCTTTCCTGCCTATCACCTCCCTGCCTCCTCTCCCCCACCGCTTTATCTTTCCCCTTACTGGTTTTTCATCTGGAACCTACCAGCCTTCTCCTCCCCACCCTCCCCCTACCTTCTTTATAGGGCCTCTGTCCCTTCCCTCTACAGTCCTGACGAAGGGTTCTGGCCCAAAACGTTGACTGATCGTTTCCACGGATGCTGCCCGACCTGCTGAGTTCCTCCAGCATGTTGTGAGTGTTATTAAGAAGTTGAGTGTCAGAGTTCTTGAAAATGAGTCCAGGCGTGGAATCCAGAGCTGAGGTGAGTGAAGTTATCCCCTCTGGCTCAGGAGCCTGATGGCTGAGGGGTAATAACTGTTCCTGAACCTGGTGGTGTGGGACCTGAGGCTCCTGTACCTCCTTCCTGACAGCTGTAGCGAGAAGAGAGCCTGGCCTGGGTGGTGGGCATCCTTGATGAGAAACGCTGCTTTCTAGTGACAGTGCTCCTTGTCGATGCGCTCAATGGTGGCGAGGGCTTTTCCTGTGATGGACTGGGTTGTATCCACAACTTTCTGTGGGCTTTTCCATTCTTGGGCATTGGTGTTTCCGTACCAGGCCGTGATACAACCAGTCGGGATACTCTCCAGCACGCACCTATAGAAGTTTGTCGAAGTTTTAGATGACTTGCTAAACCTGTGCAAACTCCGATGTAGGTAGAGGTGGTGCTGTGCCTTCTTGGTAATGGTACCTATGTGCTGGGCCAAGGACAGAGCCTCGGAACCGATAACACCGAGGAATTTAAAACTGCTGACCCCCTCCACATCCAACTCCCTGATGAGAACTGACTCACGGACCACCAGATTCCTGCTCTTACAGCATTGAGTGAGAAGTTGCTGTCATGATTTGGCATTGGTAAGGCCAAATCTGGAGTATTGTTTACAGTCCTGGTCACCGAATTATGGGAAAGATGTCAATAAAATTGAGAAATTACAGAGGAGGTTTACTAAAATGTTGCCTGGGTTTCATCTCCTAAGTTACAGAGAAAGGTTGAACAAGTTGGGTCTTTATTCTTTGGAGCATAGAAGGTTGAGGGGGGACTTGCTAGAGGTGTTTAAAATTATGAGGGGGATAGATAGAGTTAACGTGGATAGGCTTTTTCCATTGAGAGTGGGGGAGATTCAAACAAGAGGACATGAGTTGAGAGTTAAACGGCAAAAGTTTAGGGGTAACATGAGGGGGAACTTCTTTACTCAGAGAGTGGTAGCTGTGTGGAACGAGCTTCCAGCAGAAGTGGTAGAGGCAGGTTCGATGTTGTCGTTTAAAGTTAAATTGGATAGATATATGGACAGGAAAGGAATGGAGGGTTATGGACTGAGTGCAGGTCGGTGGGACTAGATGAGAGTAAGAGTTCGGCACGGACTAGAAGGGCCGAGATGGCCTGTTTCCGTGCTGTAATTGTTATATGGTTATATGGTTACAATTTTCAATCTCCCTCCTACATACTGATTCATCACCACCTGTGATTCAGCCTACGTCAGTGGAGTCGTCAGCAAACTGGAATATGACATTGGAGCTGGACTTAGCCTCACAGTCACCGTCATCAGAGCTTGTCACATCAGACAGCCAGCCACTCGAGTGTTGTTTGGTTGATGTCGAGCAGGTCAGTGTCAGCTAACTCAGGTGAGAGTGGGCAGTTGCGCAGAACGTGTTCGAAGTTCTGCACCCTTTCGCCACACTCACAGGATTTGCTGGTCTTTAAACGCCACTTCACCATATTGTCTCCTGTCCTACAAACTCCCGCTCTCGCTCTGTTGAGAGTGCACCCCTTCCGTCTATCAAGCAGTGCCCCGTCTGGTAACATTTCTGTGGGGTCTTGCACCGTAATGTTTGGTGGAGTTCTGGCTTCTGTTTGAGCCTCACAGTCATACGTGTAAAGTGAGTAGAGCAGATTGCTAAGCACACACCTGTGCTGGTGGAGATTGTGGAGGAGATGTTGTTGCCAATCGGAACTGACTGGGGTCTGCAAGTGAGGAAATCCAGGATCCATTTGTGCAAGGAGGAATTAGATTATGAGGACACTCAGTCCTCTTTTATTGTCATTTAGAAATGCATACATGCATTAAGAAATGATACAATGTTCTTCCAGAGTGATATCACAGAAAAACGGGACAAACCAAAGACTAACACTGACAGAATCACATAATTATAACATGTAGCTACAGCAGTGCAAAGCAATACCATAATTTGATAAAGAACGGACCATGGGCATGGTAAAAAAGTCTCAAGTCCCGATCGACTCCCGAGACCCCGATACCAGGTGGCAAAATGGAGAAACTCCCTGCCATAAACCTCCAGGCACTGACAACTGCTGATGCATTGGAAGCACCCAACCAACAGCCGACACTGAGTCCGTCCATCCGAAAACTCCGAGCCTCCGACCATTGAGGCCAAGGTCTTGGAGCTTACTGATTAGTTTTAGGATGATGGTATTGAATGCGGAGCTGTAGTCCATAAGGAGCATCCTGATGTATGCATCTTTGCTGTCCAGATGTTCCAGGGGTGAGTGAAGAGCCAAGGAAGTGGTATCTGCTGTGGACCTGTTGCTCGGGTAGGCAAATCGAAGCAGATCCAAGACACTCCTCAGGAAGGTAGTTAATATGTTTCACGACCGGCTGCTCAAAGCATGTTAATGCCTCCTGCCCTCTCTTTTTGCATCTTCCTCCTCTCTCACTTTCCTACTCTCCACTCCCTCATTCCTGCTGTATCTACCCCTCCTCCCCACCACCATGTTCCCCATCTCCCCATCCTCCTCCCTCTCATCTGTCTACCTCCCTGCTCTCCCTTCTGTTCCTGGCCCCCCACCCCAACACAAAGAATCTTCATAACTTAGAGTTCTGCACTCTCTTACTATTTAGAGAGGTGTTATCATTCTGTGAGCACGTGGCCAAGTGGTTAAGGCATTGGACTGACAACCTGAAGGTCGTGAGTTCAAGCCCCAGCCAAGGCAACGTGTTGTGTCCTTGAGCAAGGCACTTAATCACACATTGCTCTGCGACGACATTGGTGCCAAGCTGTATGGGTCCTAATGCCCTTCCCTTGGACAACATCGATGTCGTGGAGAGGGGAGACTTGCAGCATGGGCAACTGCTGGTCTTCCATACAACCTTGCCCAGGCCTGCGCCCTGGAGAGTGAAGACTTTCCAGGGCAGATCCATGGTCTTACAAGACGGACGGATGCCTTATCATTTTTAAATTTTTTTTTGTGGCCAAAATGCACAATTTTATTTTTTTCCAGATTATTCTCTAACTGCCAGGTTTTTGTCCTTCAATCCCCTTTTGCAACCCCCTTAAAGGTGGACCCAGATGAGCTGGGCGACTCCTCCCGGCTCATCAGCGAAACTGTTAAATTCTTCTTATTCTAATGTCTGTTTTACCCCTTTTCAGGGTGGCTGGGGTCCTGTTGGGATCCCTGACCTACAGCGACACTCAGACCGCGGTTCTGCACAGCGGCGTGCTCTTGGAGCGCACCGATCGGCCACGTTTTAGCACGTCCAGGCCCGGTCTGAAGTTGGGCGGCTTCGGGGCCTGTGCGGCCCTGTGGCCGTGAATTCTCGCTGGTGTCGCGAACCGAGGCGTAGCGGGAGCCGGAACATTGAAGACAGCGAGAGTGGCCTTTGGAGGGTTCTGCTCTCCCCCACCCCCGCCCCGCCTTCTCTCTCGATGGCGAGGGAGAGTTTGCTGTCGATTCTCGAGTCAGGAAATTCAAAATAAAAAGCAACGCTTCAGACTGACTGTAACATCGAAACAGCGACTGTTGTCTCCCCTCTCACTGTGGAAGGAGCGATATCTGTCTCTCCCTTGTCACTGAGAGGGAGAGCCTGTGTGATGTCGAAATGTTGGAGTGAGCAGTTTTTGATGGACTGTAGACCATGGTCTCTCTTTGGGGTCTTTACTGTTGCTGACTGGGTGGGTGGTGGGAATGTTGATGCTTTACGCCGGAATAAGTGTAGGGAGGTGTGAGAGTTGATGCTTTTGCATGGGAGGGGTCAAGGAGGCTTTGGGGTTATGTTTTAATCTGTCATTCATTCTTTGGGCATTTTCTTCTGTTTCGAGGGTGTCTGCGGAGAGCAAGAATCTCAGTCGGAGAAAACTACAGCACGGAAACATGCCCTTCAGTCCATCTAGTCTGTGTATACCATTCTTTTTCTTTTTAAATCTTTTTATTAGTTTTTCAAAATTATAAACTCAATAACAAAGTTGGTATAAAGAGATTGGAAAAATGTTCATCAGCATATATAAAATGAATTTTAAGTAACATAGATATAAAAGACTTCCAAACTCATAATAAGATTAAACATTAAAAAAGAAATAAAAAGAAAAAATATATATAAACCAAAAAAAAACACAAAAGAAAAAGAGAAAAAAAAACCCAAGGAAAAAAAACAAAACAGGCCTAGACCAACAGCTTGTATCGGACACGTTCAATAATGTCGTTAACTCCGCTCCTCTCATCATATAATTTAAGTTTAGAAAAAAGATTCGGAAAGGTCAGATTATATCATATGAAAATGTTGCATACTGTGTGTACCATTCAACCTGCCTACTCCCAATGATCTCCACCATAGCTCTCCATACCCCTCCCTTCCATGTACCTACCCAAACTTCTCTCAAACTCTTAGTTGTTGTTCCTTTTCATGCCTCGGGCAGCACTTTTGCCGTTTTGCGTAGCATTTTACGAGGCCGAGTTGCTAGCTTGACGCTCAACCCAGCTCGGGTGGAAAGCGTGCGAGGGTTCGAACTCGAGACCTTTCACCTTGAGGTCCGGTGCGGATGCCACTACCACCACCGGCCGGCTATAAACTTCAGTGCCTCCATCTGAACCGATGACTGTGCGGGTAAGCACAGCTCAGACACCATATTCAAGTTCGCTGATGACACCGCTGTTGTGGGCCGTATCAGTTCAGCGTACAGGAGGGGGATTGAAAATCTGGCGGAGTGATGTCACAACAACAACCTCTCACTCAGTATCAGCAAGACTGAGGAACTGATTATAAACTTCAGGAGAGGGAAACCAGAGGTCCATGAACCAGTCCTCATGGGAGGATTAGAGGTGGAGAGAGTGGGTAACTTTAAATTCCTGGGTGTTACTACCTCAGAGGACCTGTCCTGGCCCCACAGGAAAATGAAGCTCAGGGTTGTATGTGGTGGCATATATATACTCCGATAATAAAATTTACTTCAATAGGTTCAATTTAATGTCAGAGAAATGTATACAATATATATCCTGAAATTCTTTTTCATCGCAAACATACACAAAAACAGAGGAACGTCCCTAAGAATGAATGTCAGTTAAATGTTAGAACCCCAAAGCCCCCCCAGCTCCCCCTCCCATGCACAAGCAGCAGCAAAGCATTGAACGCACCTCCCGCCAGCAAAAAAACATCTGCACCCTCCACCGAGCACTCAAGCGTGCACTCAAGCATCAACAAAGACTACTCATTCACCCAGTAATCTGACATACCACATGCTCTCTCTCTCCCTAATAACAGAAAAAGAGATGTCCCCGTTTCACAGCGAGAGGGGAGACATAACAAAACAACTCGCCGATTTATGCTGTTAAAAGTCTGTTGCGTCGGTTTTTCTAAGCTCCGTGCCCAAAGAACTCGGGTCTCTGGGCACACAGCCAGCTCGCTGCTTACGACCTTCCGTCTCCCAAGACACACCAGTTTCCTGCGGCGAGCACCAACCTCGAATGCACTTCACGGTTTTGTATGCTTGAAGCATGTTGTCAACCAGCTGCACGTAGTTTGGTGCTCTGTAGTTACCAAGGAAAATTTTCAGTGACATCCTTGAATGCCTTCCATGCAATTTTCTCCTGTCCCACTAGAAGTTCTTTGAATTGCCTGACATTGATGACCTGTTTGATTTGTAGATCAAAAAAAAATACCTTCCTTAATCTTGGCATCAGTTATCCTGACTTGAATTATGAATTGAAATCACAAATAGGTGATTTCAAAAAAACAGTGCATGACAGGGAAATTTACTTACTTACTTTCCTTTAATGTTGCCAAGCAATTGATACTAGAGCGTACAATCATTACAGCGATATTTATTTCTGTGCTTTGCATTCCCTGGAGTACAAATTGATACTAAATATTAAAAATTTAAATTATAAATCATAAATAGACAATAGAAAAATGGAAAGTAAGGTCGTACAAAAAAACCGAGAGGCAGGTCCGGATGTTTGGAGGGTACGGCCCAGATCCGGGTCAGGATCCATTCAGCAGTCTTATCACAGTTGGAAAGAAGCTGTTCCCAAATCTGGCCGTATGAGTCTTCAAGCTCCTGAGCCTTCTCCCGGAGGGAAGAGGGACAAAAAGTGTGTTGGCTGGGTGGGTCGTGTCCTCGATTATCCTGGCAGCACTGCTCTGACAGCGTGCGGTGTAAAGTGAGTCCAAGGACGGAAGATTGGTTTGCATGGTGATTTTCAAGATCAGCAGCCCAAAATCCATAAGATATATCAAAAGTAGGAAGCAAAATCTTTGTGTCCAGCGTAATATGTGTTTTACTTGTGAACACTGCTTACAACATATGACGCTATGTGCCTGCAATGCTGCTGCTAGGAAGTTTTTAATTGCTCCTGTGCACTTGTGAACATGACAATAAACTTGATGTTTTCAAGCACTTTCGCTGAAATTTGCGCATCAAAGATACCCACTCTGCCAGGACTTGACAACCCTCCTAAAGGATTCAGATTTGATTTACTTATCACCTGGACATGCTGTGAGATGAGTTATTTGCGTTTCCAACCAACACAACTGAAGGACGTGCGATGGGCAGCCTGCAAGTGTTGCCCCGTATTCCTGCGCCAAAGTGCGTGCCCAGACTTGGAGCGGCACGGTAGCGTAGTGGTTAGCAAAACGCTTTATAGTCACAGCGACCCGAGTTCAATTCGCGCTGCTGCCTGCAAGGGGTTTGTACGTTCTCCCCATGATACCAGTCCCATTCATTTGGGATTACTAGAATGGCTCCATCTTTTAAAGGGAAGATCATACTCGCACTCAAAAATGGCAGCCGAGTTCTGAAAAACCAGTCCAGGCTCCTGTCCAGAATTATTTGGCCTCCCGGGATAATCTCCAAGAGTCTTTTTCCAAATTGGGGAGAAGTTATAACAGTGAGCCTCCATGGGGCAAAACTTTCGATAAGAATTTGTGCTTCTGCGTTTCCTTAATGAGTATGGGAAACGGGCTATAAGCACCCTTCCCACCCCATCACCCCAACCAAAGAATGTCCTTTATTCAGGTCCTACAGATGTCGCTTAGAAGATAGAGTTCCAACATTGCACAGAACGGTGTGACTCTTTATGCATTTCATTACATGAACTTGCACGCGTGAAGCGCATCACAGTATTTAACTAACCCCAATAATTAATAAGAAAGCGGCTGGTTGTAGCAGATGGTTAGTAAAATCACAATGCTCTGGCCTTTTGCTAATGGAAATTGATTTTAAACATGTTCGATGTTTTCGATGCTATTGTAAATCATCTGATGTTTATCTCTATTGAAGAAATATTTCTTAGCCTCCCTGGCTAATTTGTTGACCTCAACTAATCTAGCCATCACTTGTGGCCTTGGTTTAGAAATGGAATAATAAACTGAAGGGGTTGTTATATGGTTAACTTAGTTATGGCTCTGCCGACGGGAGGTTTGGTGAAGGGATCATGTGCTCTGTTAATGAACTTGTCCGACGCCAATAGTTTCTGTTCATTAGGTGTTCAACTCGCAAATAACCTATGCACTTGGTTTCTGTGGAGAATGGTAGACTTTTGCTCCCTGCACCACATAAAATGCCTTGTACACAAAAAAAAAAGTGGGATTACTATTTCTGTTCCCTGCAAGAGAACCACAACCTTATTGTAGGGTTTGGAGGCTTGTGTGCCTCAGTGACCCGGAGAGCTACGTTGGCTGAAGACAGGCCTTTATGCTTTGGCTCTGGGTAGGGTCATCCATGCCAAACAGGTCAAAGGGCAGAGGCCAGACTGAGAGCGGTCCACCGGTCCTCCAGGTTCAGGGGTTCAGCTCCGAGCTAACAACCCTAACAGGTAAAACAAAACTGTTACGGAAACAGCAATGAAGAATTCCTTCTACATCTGAGTGTGACGGTATTCCTGAGTCTCCACCTGGGACTTGCCTGACTGACAGTAGTGAAAACCGAGAGGAAAATATCAACATGGCGAAGAAAGCCCTAAACATCTCCAGAGATGGGGGATCCTCATTGCCGCCCTAAACGCCAGTGGCGTAACGGGAAATAGAGATTTCTGTTCAGACAAGGTTCCTGGTCCTATTTATTCCTGATTACCTGTCACATTAATTAGTGGCTCGTGCCCCATTACATTGGGATGACTAATTCTGTTCAGCTGAGGTTGGCAGGCCTGTTTAACCGGGACCATCACCTTCTCCAACAAGACACTGATTTTCCTCCTCACCCATCAGATAATGCGAGATTATATTTTCCTGCCTCCATTCTGAAAAGATGTTTACTTTAATATATTTACCTACTTCCCGTTAGGCTGCTGGCATGTACGGCAGCAACGAAGTCCTCCACCTCTGACGGTGTTCAGGGCTTCATTCATCATGTCAGTAGCTTCCTCTTGGTTTTCACTACTGGATGTTGGAAGGGACATTGGTGAGACCACACAATGTGGATCACGAGGTGTGACCCTCACACTGTGGACCTGTAGGTGGGACCCTCACAGTATGGACCTGTAGGTGAGATCCTCAGAATGTGGACCTGTAGGTGAGACCCTCACAGTATAGACCTGTAGGTGAGACCCTTACAGTATGGACCTGTAGGTGAGACCCTCACACTGTGGACCTGTAGGTGGGACCCTCACAGTATAGACCTGAAGGTGAGATCCTCACAGTATGGACCTGTAGGTGAGACCCTCAGAATGTGGACCTGTAGGTGAGACCCTCACAGTATAGACCTGTAGGTGAGATCCTCACAGTATGGACCTGTAGGTGAGATCCTCACAGTATGGACCTGTAGGTGAGACCCTCAGAATGTGGACCTGTAGGTGAGACCCTCACAGTATAGACCTGTAGGTGAGACCCTTACAGTATGGACCTGTAGGTGAGACCCTCACACTGTGGACCTGTAGGTGGGACCCTCACAGTATAGACCTGAAGGTGAGATCCTCACAGTATGGACCTGTAGGTGAGACCCTCACACTGTGGACCTGTAGGTGGGACCCTCACAGTATAGACCTGAAGGTGAGATCCTCACAGTATGGACCTGTAGGTGAGACCCTCAGAATGTGGACCTGTAGGTGAGACCCTCACAGTATAGACCTGTAGGTGAGATCCTCACAGTATGGACCTGTAGGTGAGATCCTCACGGTATGGACCTGTAGGTGAGACCCTCAGAATGTGGACCTGTAGGTGAGACCCTCACAGTATAGACCTGTAGGTGAGACCCTTACAGTATGGACCTGTAGGTGAGACCCTCAGAATGTGGACCTGAAGGTGAGATCCTCACAGTATGGACCTGTAGGTGAGACCCTCAGAATGTGGACCTGTAGGTGAGACCCTCACAGTATAGACCTGTAGGTGAGATCCTCACAGTATGGACCTGTAGGTGAGATCCTCACAGTATGGACCTGTAGGTGAGACCCTCAGAATGTGGACCTGTAGGTGAGACCCTCACAGTATAGACCTGTAGGTGAGACCCTTACAGTATGGACCTGTAGGTGAGACCCTCAGAATGTGGACCTGTAGGTGAGACCCTCAGAATGTGGACCTGTAGGTGAGACCCTCACAGTATAGACCTGTAGGTGAGACCCTTACAGTATGGACCTGTAGGTGAGACCCTCACAGTATAGACCTGTAGGTGAGACCCTTACAGTATGGACCTGTAGGTGAGACCCTCAGAATGTGGACCTGTAGGTGAGACCCTCACATTTGGACCTGTAGGTGAGACCCTCACAGTGTGGACCTGAGGATATGACCCTCACACAGTGTTATACAGGATGAAAGAATCCAGCTGGAACCTCGATCTCGTTGAGGAGATGCCTTGTCTCCATCTTTCTAGGCGATGAGCGGTGTCTACAGTCACTGCATCATCCTGGTTACTAGATGTGCTCATTATCTTCACCCAATAGGAAAATGTCCTCACACCCGCTCCTCCCCCCGCTCACCTTCCCAACCGATGGTCCGTAGCTATCCAGGGACACCGAGCACCCACCTCTCACCGATTGACAGGAGGGGTCATTCAGTTGTTGAGAAACCCATTACAAGTGCATGCCCCTTGAGCCTACCCCACCATTCCATTGCCAAGCTGTATCCCAGCATCCTGTTGCCATTGCCTCACCTTGGCTGCTTCCATCTTTGGGGACACAGTGGTGATTCAGAGAATGCAGATGCTGAAATCGACAGCACAGCGGGAACCGAGGGCCTCACCTAGCATCTGTGGGGGGCGGGGGGGGGGGCAAGATGGACAGCCGGTGATTTGGGATCTGAAATCGCTGACTGACCCATTGAGTTCCTTCAGCGTTTGCATTAGACCTTCGGGCCACCTGGTGTCTTGTGATTCCCTTTGGATCATGAGCACGGCAGGCAGGTCAGGCTGAGGGGAAGGGAGTGACCCAGCGAGGGCCTCGGTCCTGCCCGCCTCACTGGGCAGCCCTGGGCCGGTTCAGTGGCATATGGGCAGAGGCCAGACCCCAGGGGGCTCAGCAGCGCCTCCTGCCTGTGGCTGCCCGTCCTGTCGACACAGCTGCTCAGGGCCAAGAGTGAGAGCTCACAGGCAGAGACAGCTGGCTAAAGGCTGATTTATACTTGTGCGTCAAATGTACAGCATAGACGCATACCCTATGATGTACTCTATGCCATAGCCTAACGCGCACCTCTGAGGAGAGCTAAGGTACTGGGGACCCCTGTTTCCATCCAGGGGGTCAGTGTGGACATGGTGGAGGATTACAAATACCTGGGGATACGAATTGACAATAAACTGGACTGGTCAAAGAACACTGAGGCTGTCTACAAAAAGGGTCAGAGCCGTCTCTATTTCCTGAGGAGACTGAGGTCCTTTAACATCTGCCGGACGATGCTGAGGATGTTCTATGAGTCTGTGGTGGCCAGTGCTATCATGTTTGCTATTGTGTGCTGGGGCAGCAGGCTGAGGGTAGCAGACACCAACAGAATCAACAAACTCATTCGTAAGGCCAGTGATGTTGTGGGGATGGAACTGGACTCTCTGACGGTGGTGTCTGAAAAGAGGATGCTGTCCAAGTTGCATGCCATCTTGGACAATGTCTCCCATCCACTACATAATGTACTGGGTGGGCACAGGAGTACATTCAGCCAGAGACTCATTCCACCGAGATGCAACACAGAGCGTCATAGGAAGTCATTCCTGCTGTGGCCATCAAACTTTACAATTCCTCCTTTGGAGGGTCAGACACCCTGAGCCAATAGGCTGGTCCTGGACTTATTTCCTGGCATAATTTACATATTACTATTTAACTATTTATGGTTTTATTACTATTTAATTATTTATGGAGCAACTGTAATGAAAGCCAATAAAGTATGACTATGACCTCTCCCAAAATGTAACTACACGTCGCGGTGACGCAGACCGAAACAACTATGATTGGTCCGCTTGGTAGCATCGCGTTTCCTCCTACGCTGCAATAGCTTCCCATTGGGCGACTGAAGGGCAGGGAAGGAACTCTGACTGCAATGCTTTCCATAAAGCTTCACAGACCTCCGAAATTATGGAGGACCCTGTGCTTGACGCCAGTTTGTAGCCAGCTGCTACAAACTGTTGACTTCCACCTGAAGCTAAAACTCGAGTGGTGATTGCCAGTCTCTGAGTATACTGTGCGTACACTGATTCGAAATAAATGGTTGGAGACGATGAATCAAATCTTCAAATCTACCTGCTGACATGCAAAAATATTTGAAATATATTTCCTCATCCATGTCTCTCAGTGACCGGACAAGCACAGAAAATTCACCCTCCTTCAGTTTCAGTCGCCATTGTTTGAAGTTTGAGTTTCTTCATATTGAGTTTCAACACGAAGAAACTCAACACAGTGGCATAGAAACCCTTCCGCCAACTAGCGTTTTGGCGGCGAATTGCAGAGTGACGCAGACACACCAACGCACAAGTATAAATGCTCACAACGGTGTAGCCCACTGGCGTAGGCTACGGCGTAAGCTAGCACGCACAAGTATAAATCGGCCTTAAGGGTTAGACCGTAAGTCACAGGAGCAGAATTAGGCCATTTGGCCCATCGAGCCATTCAATCTGATTGAAATGTTTATACCAGTGGTTCCCCACTTGGGGCAGGGGTTCCCAACCTATCTTTTACGCCAGGGACCCCCTACCACTAACCGAGTGGTCCGAGGACCCCAGGTTGGGATCCCCTGCCCAAGGGCAAGGGAGGTCTTCAAAGATTACAGAAGGTTTCAATGTGGCTCACCGCTCCAGTGAACCATGTTCAACCCCGATCCCCGGCCCTATCGTGTGGAGTTGGCAAGTTCTCCCTGTGTCCGTGCTTTGTAGTATCTATGCACGTGCCAAGTATTTTCCCATCTACACTGATCCCATTTTCCCACACCAGGCCCATGTCCTACGACAGGCCTATGCCAAGTGGCCCTCTAAATTTCTCTTAAACTTAGTGACAGTGGCCGATTCCAACGCCTCCTCCAGTGAAGAATTCCAGGTAACAACCATTCTCCGTGTCGGAAACTTACCCCTCGGACTCCCTTCAAAACTCCTTCCCCTCGCCTTAAACCTACGACAAGAGAGTCTGCAGGTGCTGAAAATCCTAAGCAATACACACACACACACAAAATGCTGGAGGAACTCGGCAGGTCGGGCAGCATCCGTGGAGATGAATAAACAGTCGACGTTTCGGGCCGAGACCCTTCATCAGGACTGGAAAGGAATGGGGGCAGAAGCCAGAATAAGAAGGTGGGGGCGGGAGGAGGATAAGTTGGCAGGTGACGGGTGCGATTAGGTGAGGGGGGTAGGTGGGTGAGGGAGGGATGAAGTAAGAAGCCGGGAGGGAATAGGTGGAAGAGGTGAGGGATTGAAGAAGGAGGAATCTGATAGGACCATGGGAGGAGGGGCACCAGAGGGAGGTTCTGATGGGCATGGGAGGAGAAGAGAAGGGGTGAGAGGGAACCAGAATGGGGAATGGAATAAGAGCGAAGGGCCTATACTTGACATTCTTCCAGCACTTTGTGTGGTTTGCCCAAGACCTCCTATTTCAGATAACCCAACCATGGGGAAGAAGATTCCATCCCCCCTATCTATGCCTCGTACGATTTTATACGTCTGTATCAGAGTTGTCCACTTTCCTTCCACATCCCAAGGACACGAGGGTTGGCTGATCAGTTATTATTGTTAGAGATACAGCTCAGGAACAGGCCCTTTCCGGCCAACGAGCCCGCGCCACCCCGTCACACCCATGTGACCAATTAACCCGTATGCCTGCGGAATGTGGGAGGGGACTGGGGCACCCGGGGGCAAACCCTCGCGAGTACAGACAGCGACGGAATCGAGGTCGGGGTGCTGGCACTGGTGGTCCATCCTGCCCTGCGCGGGAGAGTCTATCGGGTGGGAAAGCCGCTGTTCTGGGGCAACTCCACTCTCGACTGCAGACGTACGGGTCTGGTGGTACAAACAAGCGTGACCAAAAATTCCCTCCCCCTGCCTTCTTCCATTCCCCACTCTGACCTTTCACCTCTCCTCTGCTGCCTATTACACCCCTTCCCCCCCAGGTCCCCTCCTCCTACGGTCCACTCTCCTCTCCTATCAGATTCCTTCCTCTCCAGCCCTCCACCCACTTGGCCTCACCTATCACCTTCCAGACATCCTCCTTCCCCCTCCCCCCACCTTTGTATTCTGGCATCACCCCCCTCCCTTCCTCCTCAGTCCCGATGAAGGGTCTCGGTCCGAAACGTCGACTATTTATTCCCTTCGGTTGATGCTGCCTGACCACCATTTTGTGTGTGTTGCTTGGGAGTCTTCCTTGGTTGCAGTGGGTGACCGCAACGTCTTCTGCGCCTTGCCAAGCCCTGCACTCTCCACGGAGCGTGGCATAACCACCTTCCTGGCTGTTGGATCTTGCCATAGATCTCGTCCGCCCCGCCCGCTGAAGCCGGTCTTGCCTGCGAGGACAGGCATGTCCCTGTCTCACCGGGGTACGAGGCCCACCAGCTACCCTCACCTGGTTTAGTTGAGGTGAGGTAACAGCGTTTTGCTCACCACTGCGCCGTCCGAGAGAGCAGAAGCAAGAATTCGGACTGTGGGATATGAACCCTCACACCGTCAGGCACTGGAGCCCAGATCCATTGCTTTACACCGCTCTGCCACACTGACTGGCTGTCATAAAGTGGGTGAGCGAGCGGCAGGATCTGGGAGTGGGGGAGTTGAATGTAAGGTGGGCGGAATGAAACGCGAGCAGTATGAATGGGTGGTTGAGGGCCAGCACAGATCCAGTGGGCTGAAGGGCCTGTTTCGCGCCGGTACACCGCTGTAGAGAGTGGCTCCCCACACTCTGAAAACGGCACCACGGTGGCGCAGTGGTTAGCCCGCTTTCACAGCTCGAGGAGTTGGAGTTCGGCGCGGGATAGAAGATGTCCCTAAGCCTGGTGGTTCGAGCTTTCAGGCCTCTGCATCTCCTACCCGAGGGGAGATGGGGAGGAGAGAGAATATGCGGGGTGGGCGGGGGTCTTTGATTACGCTGGCTGCTTTACTGAGACAGTGAGAAGTGTAGACAGCGGAGGGGGAGGCTGGTTTCCCTGTAATGTGCCCCCAACTCTCCGCAGTTCCTCGTGGTCCCATGCGGAGCAGTGGCCGTGATGCGTCCAGAGAGAAAGCTCTCTCTGGTGCCTCGGTAAAAACCGGTGAGAATCGATGGGGACGGTGCCGAGTGTCTCTTGCCTCCTGAGGAAGTGGAGGTGTGGGTGAATTTTCCTGGCCGTGACATCATCGCAATTGGATCAGGACAGGCTCCCAACCTCAGCATCAATGATATGGACAGGAATGTCTCCACCACCCCTCCCCCTTCCAACTTCCTGACTACAACGTCCTCTGTAACTTAGTATGTCCTTTCTGGAACCACGTGGGTTTCCCCTCACCCCCGGGTGCTCCAGTTTCCTCCCACAGTCCAAAGACGTACCGGTTAGTTGGTTAATTGGTCACGGTAAATTTTCCTGCGATTAGGCTAGGGTTAAATTGGCGGGTTGCTAGGCAGCCAGGCTTGGTAGGCCGAAAAGGCCCGTACCTTGTTGCATCTCCAAATTAAAAATAAAATACTGTAAAATAAAGACAGATCAAATGGATATTTTAAACACAGATTATTTAACAGGGTTAGATCCCACAGGGAAAAAAGAAAAAGGAACCTCAGGGTCGTATGTGGTGACATGTTTGTACTCTGATAGTAAATTTTACTTTGAACTTTGAACTTTTCAAGCACTCCATATTGGGACCTTATACCATTAATCTTTCACTTCCAAACACGTTCAGTCACAGCCACACAGCTCTCTCTGGTTCGCGGCCAACCTTCGTTGCTTTACTCCGGGTCTTCAGGAGCAGCGAACAGTCTGCTTGTCTGTGGTGAGGAGGAGGGGGTTACTTTTCCTCCGTTTCACTTCCCTTCCTGTGGCCACCTCTCCTTTCAGTGGATGATCTTCGACCAGCGACAACGTGCCCTCAGCTCAGACTGCCCCTCCCCCTCCAGCCCAACCACTTGCCCGAACTTCCGGAGGTCAGGAAGGGAACCGCCCATCCACTGCCCGCTGCGCTGAGACGGGGCCCCCTCTCCAGGGCTCAGCCGTGGCTACACGGGCCCTGCACAAATCCCTCTGCAGGATGGAACTCCATTCCATTCTCCTTGCCCTGTGCCAGAGCCGGGGGCCTGTGACCCACACGCTGATGGATAATCATTCAGCAAGGAGGCCATTCAGCCCATCAAGTCCAGGCAGTGTAGCAGGTCAATCCCATTTTGCCTTCTTTTCCCATTCCCTCCAATTTCTTTCCCATTCCACTCTGATTAACTCAGTTCCCAACGGCCTCACAGACAATGGCTTCCAGATCACAGCCACCCTCCGCGTAAACAATTTATCCCTCACGGTAACCCTGCCCTGGAGTTTATCTTCAGCTTCTTCCCCAGTCCATGAATCACACGCCAAAGGAAGTTGCTTCCATGGGACCGTAAGGCATAGGAGCAGAATTAGGCCATTCAGCCCATCGAGTCTGATGATGGTTGATTTATTTTTCCTCTCAAACCCATTCTTCCACCTTCTCCCCGCAACCATAAGATCATACGACATACTCTTCTCAATCCCGGCATCTTATGCACCTCTGCTAAATTTGTCCTCAGCCGTTGCTTCAAAGAAAACAACCCCTGCTTCTCCGGTCTGCCTTGGAGGTGAACGATTCTGGGAAAACGTACCCGTTAGAGTTTAGAAGGATGAGGGGGAATCGCATTGAAACCTATCAAATATTCAAAGGCCCATTAGAGTGGATGTGGAGAGGATCTTCCCAATAGTGGGAGAGGGCACAGCCTCGGGACAGAAGGACGTCCCCTTAGAACAGAGGTGAGGAGGAATTTCTTCAGCCAGAGGGTAATGAATCCATGGAATTCGTTGCCGTGGAGGCCAAGTCATTGGGTACATTTAAAGCAGAGATTCTTGATTAATAAGGCAGGCAAAGATTATGGGGAGAAGGCAGGAGAATGGGGTTAAGAGGGATATTAAATCAGCCTTGATTGAAGGGCACCTCCAAGAGGCCCACAACCTTGTGGTAGGGTTTGGAGGCTTGCGTGCCTCAGTGACCCGGAGAGCGATGTAGGCTGGAATCAAGGCTTTATGCCAAACAGTTCAAAGGGTAGAGGTCAGACTAAGAGATTTCCACCGGTCCTCCGGGTTCGGGGGTTCAGCTCAGGGCTAACAACCCCAACTGGTCAAACAAAATTGTTATGGAAACAGCAATGAAGACTCTTTCTACATCTGAGTGTGACGGTATTCCCAAGTCTCCACCCGGGACTTGCGTGACTGACAGTAGTGAAAACTGAGCTGCTGACATGATGAAGGGAGCCCTGAACACTGCCAGAGATGGAGGACATTCATTGCTGCCCGAAACGCCAGCGGTGTAACGGGCAGTAACACTCGATCGAAGGACAGAGAAGATTTGACGGGCCGAATGGCCTAATTCTGCTCCTTCCTCTCAGACGGAGTTGCACCCGAAACACAGGTGAAAACACTATGTTGCCGTCGGCCATTTCAAGAATCTTGCTCTATTCCTTTGAGAAGGTCGAACAGTCCCCACTGTCTTCCCAGAGGCAGTCAGCCCTTCCAGATACTGGGTGTCAAAGCTTGGAGACGCCTTTAAAAGTCAGAGTCCACAGAGGATCAGACAGCTCCAACCCTCGTCCTCTAGGCCATGAAGTTCTTGTTGACGTCATACGGAGTCTTGCACCTCCCGCTCCTATCGGTCTGTGCCCAGTGATAAAAGAAGGCCTGGATCCTGTGGCTTGGGCTGAATCCATTCGTCTGGTGCTGGGGGAAGGAGTTCTGGAACAGAGAAAAGCAAGCGTGTGAGGCAGGGACATGTAGAGCGAATTTTACTCTGTGTCTGACCTGGGCCCGGGCCCTCCCTGACCTGAGTGAATCACAGCCCCCCGTGGAGGGGTCTATAACCTATACTTCTCACGGAAATTTGGTGCGTCGGGCGGCAACCTTGCTGTTTTAGCATTTGTCTGTTTTTTTTACGAGGTCGAGCTGCTAGCTCGACGTTCAGCCCAGCGCGGATGGAGTCGGCCGGATTCGAACCTGGGACCACTCACCTCGAAGTCTGATGCTGACACCACTACACCACCAGTGCAGACAAAGCCTGTATGTAAACTATTTTTAATGTATACCATTTGGCGTCGGATTGGAGATACGTCTCCACCAGAGGAGATGTAAGGTGCTCCTTCCCTCCACTAGCCTACAGGTCACCCCTGGGCAAGGCAGTGTCCCCCGACACTGCCCAGAAGGCGGCAATGGCAAAGCACCTCTGTAGAAAAATCTGCCAAGAACAATCACAAATTGCACAATATATGCCAATGTTAATGAAGTTGATTCAGCTTCTAAACTTTCCCCTCTTTCCTTGTGGTTACGCCCTCTAACCTTTGACATTTCCAGCCTGGGAAAAAGACTCTGGCTATCTGCGCTATCTATACCTCCCGTGACGGCACAGAGTCAGCGGGCCGAAGGGCCTTTTTCTGTGCTGTATCTCTCTGACTTTGAGCTGAGACAGCTGCAGCTAGAGCCATTAGTGGTGGAGCAACAGTGATTCAAGGCAAACTTTTCACCGTATCTCGGTTCCTTCGTTCGTTACGCGCCGTGCCGTATGACGTGGGCGATCATGACCATGATTGTTCTTGGCAAAATTTTTCTACAGAAGTTGGTTTGCCATTGCCCTCTTCTGGGCGGTGTCTTTACAAGACGGGTGACCCCCAGCCATTATCAATACTCTTCAGAGATTGTCTGCCTGGTGTCAGTGTCGGATAACCAGGACTTGTGATCTGCACCAGCTGCTCGTACCACCATCCACCACCCACTCCCATGGCTTCACGTGACCCTGATCGGGGGCTAAGCAGGTGCTACACCTTGCCCAAGGGTGACCTGCAGGCTAGCAGAGGGAAGGAGCACCTTACACCTCCTTTGGTAGAGACATGTCCCCACCCTACCTGCTCATCCTTGTACATGTGACAATATTAAACTAATTCCAGTACCAATACCAGTCAGCCATGATCAGCTAGACAGAGGCTGGAAGGGTGGCTCGGAGACTGGAGTTGTGGAGCTTAGCAATAGAGCAGCACAGGCCCTTCGGCCCACAGTTCTGTGCTGACCCTTTAACCAACTCCAAGTTCAGATCTAACCCTTCCCTCCCTCATGGCCTTACAAGCATCTTAGTCACTTTTCCTGTGATTGTAAGACCCTGTTGGACATTGTTAACGTGGAATACTGCAAGTCCGGTTCACTAATTTACTGGCAGACGGCGGGCAGCTGCATAGCCTCGGTCATGGCGAGGAGTCGGCCTCGGGTCGCGATGTCGCCAGTTTGCAGCCGTCCAGGAGAAAGGCGTCAGAGACGGTGCGCTCCTCCGAAACGCCAGGGGGCGGTGTGGTGCAGCATCCAAGCTGGAGTCAGTGCTGCCCCCCAGTGTTCGCTCGGCAGAAGACAAGCCATATTGTGTTCAGCAGCAGACTGCTGCAACATTCATGGAGTCAGGGTCTTGGATGACACTTTTTTTTTTGCGTATGGCCATATTTCACTGATATCTTATAAGAACTATGTGTGTCTTGTGCCGTGTGTGACTGCTGGTACCATATTTTGCACCTTGACCCCAGAGAATCGCTGTTTCGTTTGGCCGTATTCATGAGCATTCATGTATGGTTGAATGACAATGAGACAAACTTGAACTTGAATTTTTGCTTTCATCCATGTGCCTATCTTATAGTCTTTTCGATGGCCCTTATGTATCTGCCTCTACCACCACCCCCGGCAGTGCGTTTCTGGAGGAATATATTGCGAGTTAAAGATTTTGATAGATAAAGGGTTAATATTGGGTTTTCTAGTACAGAAATCAGTCTGCAGCTCAGTTTGTTATAGATATGGCCTTGGCTTTCAGCAGAGACGATTCTCCGAATAAATACTTGCAGCTGCTTATCTCGCAAGAATTCGACACAAGAATATGAGACAAGCTGTTTCTTAAAACAAAGTTGTACACAGGACTGAATTGTTAATTTTTGGCTGTTGCTATGGGCATAGTTTATCACAGGGGAATTGCATGTGAACCAAGCCTTTCTTTTCTCATTCGCTAGGTTAATCGAACAGCCTTTGCTTTTGCAATAATTTGTACGTGCGTAAAAGGAGCTGTGCTCTCTGTATTATTGGGAGTTCAAAACCCACTGTTAGCGGTTCCACTCCCCACGATATCGTGAATAAAGTTCTCTTTACTTCGAAGTCCGTGTCTAATTTACCTTGCGTCAACTTTAGTCAACTTTCCCTACCAAATTAATTTCCCTAACAGTGTTCCATACACCTACCACTCACTGTGTAAAAAGAAACTACCTCTGGTATCCCCCCTGTACTTTCCTCCAATCACCTTAAAATTATTCCACTTGTTACAGAGATGGAGAGTGGGAGGGACGGGGGGGGTGATGAGGAAGGCTTTGAAAGCAACAGTAAAGTCACGTAGGTCAGAAGTTTGTTTAATAACTACTGTTCTGCCTTCAGTACTCTCATTGCAAGCAAACGTAGCACCCAACACCAGACCCTGGGAGATAATGCATCCCTCGGCAACTCCTTGACTTTCGGATCAACAGACCACAATCAGTAAGGACAGGAAGCAACACTTCCACCACAATTATTATTATTATTACTTCACAAGATTGCACCCTCAGCCCCCAACTCTACTCCCTGTACACTCATGACCAGGTTCTGCTCGAAGTCCATCTACAACTTTGCAGTTGATACCACTGGTGTGGTGTGTATCTCGAATAACCATGAGTCGGAGAACAGGAAGGAGACAAGAGAGCTCAGTGACATGTTGTCATGGTAACAACCCTTCCCCTCACTTTCCCCTCACTTTCCCCTCAATGTCAACCAACAAATGGGTCATTGACTTCAGTGGGGGGGGGGAGACGTTGCTGGCCACATCAACGATGCTGAGGTCGAGAGGGCCGGGAGGCCGTCCTGATCCAATCGCGATGAAGTTCACCAATGCCTCCACTTCCTCAGGAGGCGAGAGAAACTCAGCACACCCCCATCGATTCTCCTTTTAACCGGTGCACCTTAGAAAGCTTTCTCTCTGGACGCATCACGGCGACTGCTCCGCGCGTGACCACAAGGAACTGCAGAGCTGTGCACACAGCTCAGCACATCACAGGAAACCAGCCTCCCTTCTATCGACTCCTGTCTATACCTCTCACTGTCTCAGTAAAGCCATCCTCTCCTC
Source organism: Mobula hypostoma (assembly GCF_963921235.1). Taxonomy (NCBI): domain Eukaryota; kingdom Metazoa; phylum Chordata; class Chondrichthyes; order Myliobatiformes; family Myliobatidae; genus Mobula; species Mobula hypostoma. The sequence goes on along the minus strand of NC_086106.1, from coordinate 11,172,542 downwards.
TCCCCTCTCCCACCAGGCAGAAGATACAAAATACTGAAAGCACGTACCACCAGGCTTAAGTTTGGGGAATAACCTTCGATCTCACTGTTATCAGACTGCTTATCAGAGTCCTCGTTGGATAAGACCGAATCACGGTCTCTCAGTCCTCCTCGTTATGGCCTTGCATTTCGTCGTTTCCCTGCGCTGCCCTCTCTCTCTGTGGATGTGACACTTTATTCTGCATTGTTCGTGTTAACCTTGTTCTGCCTCAGTACACCATGTCACGATTAGTGTGTAGGACAGACTTTTCACCAGATCTCGGTGTGTGACAATGATAAACCGATGCCAGTATCAGTAAGGACGAAGAGCAGGTAAACACCAGTGGGGTGGGTGAAATCAGTGTGGGAGCTGGGGTACAGGCAACAGTGTCTGTAGACGCAAGGGAGGATGCTGGTCCTTTCCCAGGACAATCTGCCCTCTCCCAAATGGAATTACTAACTTCTCCAAACTTTCATTGTTTATTGGTAGGCCAAAGACCTTCAAAGGCATCTCTGTGTAAGGGTAGTAGAGAGGGGCGTTCACCCTGCATTGGGAGGTGGGGTTATCCCATGAACGGAGGGGAAAGGAGTTTCCCTGTGTAAAGAGAGGGGTGGAGGAGGTTCATAGGGAACACAGAGTAAGTTCAAGTTCAAAATGAATTTATTGTCATTCAACCGCACACACGTATACCGCCAAACAAAATAATCTTCCTCTGCACCAAGGTAACTCCAGATAACTCATACACACGACACACAAAGTAACATTGCCACAAGTAAATTAACAAATAATAAGGTGCATTTACGACAGAATTTGAAAAGCAAACAGTAGAACGCTACTGACGCCTCATGTGTGATGACACCTGGGTGGTGGCAAGGAGCTCATGGCCTGGAGGAAGAAGATGTTTCCCATCCCTACAGTTCTTGTCCCAATGCTACGATACCTCCTGCCTGATAGTTGGGCTGTCAAAGGGATGTTAGATGGATTTTGAATTGAATTGACTTTATTTCTTACATCCTTCACATACATGAGGAGTAAAAATCTTCATGTTACATCTCCATCTAAATGTGCAGTCATAGTAATTTATAATAATTTATAATAAATAGAACAGTTAATGTAATATAGAATACAGTCAAGTCAGCGTGAGTTCATCAATCTGATGGCCTGGTGGAAGAAGCTGTCCCGGAGCCTGTTGGTCCTGGCTTTTATGCTGCGGTACCGTTTCCCAGATGGTAGCAGCTGGAACAGTTTGTGGTTGGGGTGACTCAGGTCCCCAATGATCCTTCAGGTCATTTTTACACACTTGTCTCTGTAAATGTCCCGAATAGTGGGAAGCTCACAACTACAGATGCACTGGGCTGTCCGCACCACTCTCTGCAGAGTCCTGTGATTGAGGGAGGTACAGTTCCCATACCGGGCAGTGATGCAGCCAGTCAGGATGCTGTCAATTCTGCCCCTGTAGAAAGTTCTTAGGATCTGGGAGTTCATACCAAACTTCATCAACCGTCTGAGGTGAAAGAGGCGCTGTTATGCCTTTTTCACCACACAGCTGGTGTGTACAGACCACATGAGGTCCTCAGTGATATGGATGCCGAGGAACTTGAAGCTGTTTACCCTCTCAACCCCAGATCCATTGATGTCTATAGGGGTTAGCCCGCCTCCATTCCTCCTGTAATCCACAACCAGCTCCTTTGTCTTTGCGACATTGAGGGAGAGGTTGTTTTCTTGAGACCACCGTGTCAGAGAAATGACTTCTTCCCTGTAGGCCACCTTGTTATTGTTTGAGATAAGGCCAATCAGTGTAGTGTCATCGGCAAATTTAATTAGCAGATTGGAGCTGTGGGTAGCGACACAGTCATGGGTGTACAGGGAGTAAAGGAGGGGACTCAGTATGCAGCCCTGAGGGTCTCCTGTATTGAGAGTCAGAGGGGTGGAGGTGAGGGACCCCTCTCTTACAACCTGCTGGAGATCTGACAGGAAGCCCAGGGTCCAGCTGCACAAGGCAGGGTCCAGGCCGAGGTCACCGAGCCTGGATGGAACTCGGGGAGGGAACACTAACAATGCTGAGGGTCCTGCGTATGCAATGCTCCTGGTAAGTATCTCTGATGGGTGGAAGAGAGACCCCAATGACCCTGCCCTACGTCAAGAAATGTCCGCTTGACTACTTGAACCTCACGGCATCACGATCACCCACAAACCAACTGCGACTTCAAGGAAGCCGGTCCCAAGAAACAAGGAACCAGTAAAGACAACGGACAAAAGCAATGTGGTGTACAAGATCTCCTGTGGAGACTGCAACAAGAGCTACATTGGCCAGACAGGGCATAAACTCAACTCGTTCATGGGAACGGGAACTGGCGGTACGGAGACGTGATCCACTGTCCCTGATCTCGGGACACGAAGACCGAGAAGGACACCACTTTAACTGGGACACCACAGAGGTTCTGGCACAGGTGAACACGAAGCAGGCATGAGAATTTTTAGAAGCATGGTTCTCTCCTGATTGCTCCATAAATCAACATGTCAAAATAGATGCCATCAATGAACCCCTAAGAGCCAAAGAAACACGAGCCTATAGAATTCAAAGGTCAACTGAAGGGTAGCCAATCAAGACTGAGGCAACTGAACGGGGGGGGGCGCGATATAAACGCAAACCCTCCCAGAGAGAAACACCAACAACTGTGCACTGATGATGTCACCTCGGCTGGTGATGAAACGTCTGCAAACTAATTGTGTGGTAACCGGAACTTCCGGAGCTGAAGGCCCGGAAATCCTCGGCTTTGCGTGTTTCAGCGGCTGGGGAGAGGTCAAAAGCGCTCGGCAGAGGATGGCGCTTGGGAGGCTGTATCGGAGCGGCTAGTCGGAAGCCCGGAGTTTTCGGATGGATGGACTCAGGGTCGGCTGGGGTCGGCTGCTTCCAAGGCATCGGCAAGTTGACGGTGCCTGGAGGTTTATGGCAGGGAGTTTCTCCCTTTTGCTGCCTGCTATCGGGGACTTTGAGACTTTTTTTTTAACCGTGCCCATGGTCTGTTCTTCATCAAATTATCGTATTGTTTTGCACTGCTGTAGCTGTGTGTTATAATTATGTGGTTTTGTCAGTGTTAGTCTTTGGTCTGTCTTGTTTTCTGTGATATCACTCTGGAGAAACGTTGTATCATTTCTTAATGCATGTATGCATTTCTAAATGACAATAAAAGAGGACTGAGTGTTCTAATAATCTAATCTAAAGCGCGGCAAACACCAGAACATCAAACTCCTCAACCCGAGCTACCAATATTCACCCCCATCCTAAACCTTCAGAGAAATTTTGAGGGCGAATTTCACCAGCTTGCTTGATCTGACTTACCTTGATCAACATTAACTCCCTGGAATCTGGGGCCACGGCAACCGCAGAAGGATGCAGCTCGGCCCTCCTCTCCCGGGAGAACTGAGGGGAAGAACCCGGTGCCGCCGTCTGCCCCGCGGGCGGATCCTGTAATGTGGAGCGAGAGGAATCAGAGTCCAGTCCATCATGGGTAAAGCCTTCCCCACCATTGAGGACGTCTACATTGAGCACTGTCGCAGGAAAGCAGCATCCATCATCAGGGACCCCCACCACCCAGGCCGTGCTCTCTTCTTGCTGCTGCCATCAAGAAGTATGTACAGGACCCTCAGGACCCTCACCACCAGGTTCAGGAACAGTTATTACCCCTCAACCATCAGGCTCTTGAACCAAAGGGGATGACTTCACTCAACTTCACTGAACCGTTCCCACAGCCTACAGACTCACTTTCAAGGACTCTTTCTCTCATGCTCTCAATATTCATTGCTTATTTATTTATTATTATGATTTTTTTTTTCAGCTCAAGCTGGTAAAACCTGAGGTACGGGCATAGCCAAGCACACCCATTTCTCAATTGCTAGGAACTTTCGGACTATTCTATTGGTGTTTGGTATTGAGGCTTTCTGAAGATTTACATAGATATTACTGTGTGTGCCAAATTGTTTAATGCTATTGTGTAGTGCCTCTGGGATGACACCAGTTGAAGATATTACTATTGGGACAATGTAAACCCCGTTCATGTTCCATAGTCCTTCAATTTCCTCTTTTAATTCAGCATATTTCTGGTGTTTTTCACTTACTGATTTTATTATTATTATTATTATTATTATTATTTTCTTTACGTATTTGCACAGATTTTTGTCTTTTGCACACCGGTTGTTTATCCATCCTGTTGGGTGCGGTCTTTCATTGTCTCGATTGTGTTTCATGCCCCCACCTCTTTTGCCTTCCTCCCTATCAAATCTAAATCAACATCAGCCCTGTCCCAATGTTTGGCTAATTTGGTCATTTCAAAGGATAATTTATATGCCCTGACGTCTGGTAGACTGAGCCCACCCACAACACGCTGCAGGAACTCAGCAGGTCGGGCAGCATCCGTGGAAAAGATCGGTCGATGTTTCGGGCCGGAACCCTTCGTCAGGACTGTAGGGGGAAGGGGCAGAGGCCCTATAAAGAAGGTGGGGGGAGGGTGGGAAGGAGAAGGCTGGTAGGTTCCAGGTGAAAAACCAGTAAGGGGAAAGATAAAGGGGCGGGGGAGGGGAGGTAGGGAGGTGTTAGGCAGGAAAGGTGAAGAAGGAATAGGGGGAAACACAATGGGTAGTAGAAGGAGGTGGAACTCTCAGGTTGGAGGAGCAACACCTCATATACCATCTAGGTAGTCTCCAGCCCCTTGATATGAACATAGAATTCCCCAACTTCTGGTAATTCCCTCCCCCTCCCTTCCCCTATCCCTATTTCACTCTGCCCCCTCCCCCAGCTGCCTATCACCTCCCTCATGGTTCCACCTCCTTCTACTACCCATTGTGTTTTCCCCTATTCCTTTTTCACCTTTCCTGCCTATCACCTCTCCCACCCCTTTATCTTTCCCCTTACTGGTTTTTCACCTGGAACCTACCAGCCTTCTCCTTCCCACCCTCCCCCCACTTTCTTTATAGGGCCTCTGCCCCTTCCCTCTACAGTCCTGACGAAGGGTTCCAGCCCGAAACGTCGACCGATCTTTTCCACGGATGCTGCCTGACCTGCTGAGTTCCTCCAGCGTGTTGTGAGTGTTGCTTTGACCCCAGCATCTGCAGAGTATTTTGTGTTTAGGCTGAGCCAACCCATGTCCCTGGACATACACATCTTACTCATTTTAATTCTGGGCTTCTTCTTATCCCATAGAAAATCACTGATAATTTTGTTGTATTGCTTGTAGATCAAATCTGATATATTTTAAAGGTGTTCTCATCGCTGTTGCAAGAATTATATTGTTGGGAAGAATTAACAGTGAGGGAAAAGTGCAGGACACGTGGGATCAATTTTGGTTGTATGTTAATTTAAACTTAAATTAGAACTTCTTTCTGTTTCTAAGTTTTATTTGTTTTCCTGATATGGGATGGCTGTGTAAATATGCTGTACTGTATCTGCTCTATGATATGCTGTGCTGCTTTGTAAAATAAGAATAAATAATAATAAAAATTTGAATTACAAAAAAAATGTAGGGAAAGGGAATAGAGGGAGAGAGAATCAGCAGGAGGGAAGGGGTCGGGAAATGATCTGTTTTTCCTTCAGAGTTTCTGGGCAGGAGTTTCAGGGGTCGAGTTTCAGGGCAGGAGTTTCAGGGGTCGAGTTTCAGGGCAGGGGTTTCAGGGCAGGAGTTTCAGGGCAGGGGTTTCAGGGCAGGAGTTTCAGGGCAGGGGTTTCAGGGCAGGGGTTTCAGGGGTCGAGTTTCTGGGCAGGAGTTTCAGGGGTCGAGTTTCTGGGCAGGAGTTTCAGGGCAGAAGTTTCTGGGCAGGAGTTTCAGGAGTCAAGTTTCTGGGCAGGAGTTTCAGGGGTCGAGTTTCAGGGCAGGAGTTTCAGGGCAGGGGTTTCAGGGCAGGAGTTTCAGGGCAGGGGCTTCAGGGCAGGGGTTTCAGGGGTCGAGTTTCTGGGCAGGAGTTTCAGGGGTCGAGTTTCTGGGCAGGAGTTTCAGGGCAGAAGTTTCTGGGCAGGAGTTTCAGGAGTCAAGTTTCTGGGCAGGAGTTTCAGGGGTCGAGTTTCAGGGCAGGAGTTTCTGGGCAGGAGTTTCAGGGGTCGAGTTTCTGGGCAGGAGTTTCAGGGGTTGAGTTTCAGGGCAGGAGTTTCTGGACAGGAGTTTCAGGGGTTGAGTTTCTGGGCAGGAGTTTCTGGGCAGGAATTTCAGGGAAGGAGTTTCAGGGCAGGAGTTTCAGGGCAGGAGTTTGGAGCTGCACAAGCAGGTTTATTGAGTGTTATTATTTACTGATCAGGTTGGAGGCAAACCAGACGCAATATAAGGTATTGCTCTTCCACCCTGTGGCTGGCCTCATCTTGGCACAAGAAGACATCACGGAGCGACATGTCGGAATGGAAATGGGAATTATAATGAATGGCCACCGAGAGGTTCTGCTTCTGGCGGGTGGAGCGGAGTTGCTACATTAATCAGACTCGCAACCCTCCCCAAGTCTAGGCGCGTGGAGTGTTGGGATTCGAGGATGACCCTTAGGTAACGTGGCTGGCTCCTAACCTCAGAACTCAGCCCTGGGACAGCCGCCTTTGTCCAGCCCCACGGCACATGTCCGGATCCAGGACACCCACCTGCTCCCTGGGATAACACTCCGGGAGCAGGAGCAAGGGTCCCGATCCTGATGTTGATGAACCTCTAACGTACTTTTGATGGTCGGAGGGAAAAGGTAGTCCAAGCATGATTCACAGAGCCAGCACAGACTCGATGGGATGATTGGCTTCCTTCTATTTAAAAAAACACCGAAGGCTAGTGGCACTGTCGGGTGATGACGGACACCCGCAGTCCAGGCCTCTGCTTAGCGCTCGAAGGCCTTGCGAGTAGGAGGCAAAAGGACCGGTCAGCCTAGAGTTTGTCCAGAGTTCATGGCCCTGTCTGGGGTTCAGTACCAAATTCTGGAGGCCGGACGTTGATCGGAAGCCTGGAAGTTGAAGCTTGGTGGCCGGAGGCCCAAAGGCCTGGCCTAGAGTTGGAGGACTCTGCCTGAGGGGGTAGGTGGGAGGGAGGAAAGGGGCTTGTTTGGCTGGTGCTGTTTCGTGGCTTGATATGTTCTAGGTTTTTTTTATTGTGTTCGGTGTTGTTCTGCCAAACATCGTGGGCGAGCTATATTGGCGCTGGAGTGTGTGGTGACATTTGCGAGCCCCACCCCTGCACATCCTTAGGCCATGTGGGTTGTTAACACAAATAACGTACTTCATTGCATATTTCGATGTACATCTGATAAAAACAGGGCTGTGCAAAACTCTTCAGCACATACATATAGCTAGGGTGCCTAAGAATTTTGCACAGTACTGTGTTTATCAGCATGAAGCGGAGAGCGAGCTTGTAAATCTGGCGGGAACAAAGGATGTTGGGAATGGCGAGGGTGGAGCGTCGCAGGAGGGGTGCGGGACAGATGGTAGAGAAGGTGTGCCAGGACAAGGGCGGGGTGGGGGTGTGGGTACAGAGACACCCAGCCCTGAGACACCAGGCAAGATCACTCCATTGCAAACAATCGGTTTATTGATCATTACAGAATGTCTCTCTGGTGCTTCCCACTCCCTCCCCTCTCCCTTCCCCTTTTCCCAACCATGATTCCCCTCTCCCTGTCCCCAGCCCTGAGACACCAGGCAGGGTCAGTCATTTGATTCCAAATAATTGATTAATTAATCATTATGGAATGTCTCTCTGATATTTCCCACTCCCTTCCCCCTTTTCCCAAATGCAATTCCCCTCTCCCTTCCCCTTTTCCCAACCATGATTCCCCTCTCCCTGCCCCTTCCCACTCTCAGTCCACAACAGAGACCCAGATCAGAATCAGGTTTATCATCACTCACATATGTCATGAAATTTGTGTTTTTTCAGCAGCAATACATAAAATTACACCACAGCACTGTGTAAAAGTCTTGGGCGCCCAAGCTGTACAGACGTGACTCACTGTGTTTGCAGGATCCACTTGCAAAGATGCCAGGAGCAGCCGGTGGCTCTGACAGCCTGCCCTTCTGTGTTTGAGGCCGACCGCCTCGTCCATGTCCTGCAGCAACGCCCAGAGCTCGCGGGCCTGGCCGCTGTAACACAACGGTTCAGGAGGTGAAGGACGCGCCGACTCCGCATATCACCCCCCCCGCCCCACCTTGCCGGGAGTCGCCACGGCAACCGTCCCCAGTGAGGCAAACCTCGGGCGCCCCCTTCAGCCTCTCTTGGAGAGGATATAGCCGTGACTGGAGGAGAGGGCTGGCACCACAACTCGCACTGGCAAGGCTGGTCGAGCTGCGCCAGGGACCCGGGTTCGATCCTGACCCCTGGCGCTGTCTGGGTGCAGCTTACGAGCTCTGCGGGGTTTCCCTTGGGTGCTCCGGACTCCTCCCACACCCCAAAGCCCTGCAGCACAGAAGCAGGCTCTTCGGCCCATCTAGTCCCTGCCGAACCATTACCCTACCTGGAATAATAGTCGGGCATTTACATTCCGACTAATTTACAAAAGCAAGGATGTAATGTTGAGGCTTTATAAAGCACTGGTGAGGCCTCGCTTGGAGTATTGTGAGCAGTTTTGGGCCCCTTATCTCAGAAAGGATGTGCTGGAACTGGGTTGAGTTCAAAGGAGGTCACAAAAATGATTCCAGGATTGAAAGGCTTGTCACATGAGGAGTGTTTGATGGCTCTGGGTCTGTATTCACTGGAATTCAGAAGAATGAGGGATGATCTCATTGAAACCTATCGAATGGTGAAAGGCCTTGATAGAGTGGGATATGGAGAGGAAGTTTCCTATGGTGGGAGAGTCTAACACCAGAGGACACAAACTCAGAATTTTTGGTGAGGTGTGCGTCAGGCTTTGCCGTGTGGTACGAAGCTACGCCGTACCTATGGAGCCGATTTGACGCACAAGTATAAATTGGCCTTTAAGTGGCCTGTTTCGATGCTGTAAGCACTTTGTAATTCCACGCGATGCGAATCACAATTGCGCGCCACGTGTAAATTGGACCCGGGGTCCTGTCCGCGGTGTCCGAGCTGCGTTGCGGGCCAAATGCCGGACCGGCGGGTTTACCTGGAGAGTTCTTCGCCCCCTCGCTCCTCGGCACCGCTCAGGACCCGCTCCAGCGTGGGGAATGCGACCTGGGAGCTGCTGGCGGAGGGGACGGCGGGGAAACAGGAGCGCAGCACGGACTGCAGGTAACCCTGGAAACCAGAGAGAGGGGAGGTCAGTGCCCGAGGGCCGGGGCTACGAAGAGGCTGAAGGTACGCGCTCACCACTGCCGAAAAGCCCGGTAAGTCTCGGCACAATGGACAGTGTGCCGGAGGGTGAGGTCAGTCCTGCCAAGGTCATGTTCAAGTTTAATTTCCAATCAACCACACACGAATACAGCCAAATTAAACAGCGTTCCCCAGGGGCCAAGGTGCAAAACACACAGGGCACAGATGACACAAGACAGCAGTAAAATACAGACACCCACACAAAAAATATATACAGTGTAGCTCAAGTCCCTGGGTGACATGTCTGGCAAATTGACGGTGCATTGGTGTTGTCGGAAAGAGCAAGTGGTTCTCAGCAGACCATAGACAAATGTACATGTGTGCACACACACTTCACAGCGCAGGTTGACAGAGTCGTTAAGAAGGCATTTGGTGTGATGGCCTTCATCGACTGTGGGATTGAGTTTAAGAGCCGAGAGGTAATGTTACAGCTATATAGGACCCTGGTCAGACCCCACTTGGAGTACTGTGCTCAGTTCTGGTCACCTCACTACAGGAAGGATGCGGAAACTATAGAGAGCAGGCAAGGGAGATTTACAAGGATGTTGCCTGGATTGGAGGGTGTACCTTACGAGAATGGAGGATGAGAGGTGACCTGACAGATGTGTATAAGATGATGAGAGGCATTGATCCTGTGGATAGCCAGAGGCTTTTTCCCTGGGCTGAAATGGCTAACACCAGGGGGCATAGTTTTAAGGTGCTTGGAAGCAGGTACAAGGGGGATGTCAGGGGTAAGTTTTTCACTCAGAGAGTGAATGCACAGCCAGAGACGGTGGTGGAGGCAGATACAATAGGGTCTTTTAAGAGACTCTTAGATGGGTACATGGAGCTTAGAAAAATAGAGGGCCAAGCGGTAGGGTAATTCTGGGCAGCTTCTAGAGTAGGTTACATGGTCGGCACAACGTTGTGGGCCGAAGGGCCTGTATTATGCTGTGGATTTCAATGTTCTATGTTCTTTACGCTCACACGCAATCCGGCTTGTTTTCCACCGAGCGAACACTGGAGGGCAGCACCAACTGGCGAGGCCGGCTCCCAATCCGGTATGGACGCTGCGCCACAACACCTCTGGTGCTCCCCTCCTGGACAGCTGCAACAGGCGAACCCGCGGCACGAGGCCACGCGGCACCCCCCCGCCCCTGCTGCCAGCAAACGGGCGGTGGATAGAGCACGGAACAGGCCCTTCCAGCTATCTTGTCTGGCTTTCCGGTTCAAATCCGGCCTCCCACTGTCTCCCCCTTCACACCTCTACAATCTCCTCCACAGAACCTTTAGTAGCCCCTTCACCAGGTAATTGGTTATTGTGAAAATTGTCCCGTGATTAGGTTAGGGTTAAATCGGGGGTTGTCGGGGGCTACTGGGCAGCGAGGCTCAAAAGGCCAGAAAGGCCTATTCCGTGCGGTATCTCTAAATAAACAAGTTATACGTAGATCGGTAGGTTGGGAGATAGATAGATAAATGAGTGAATGAATAGATAGATAGATAGATAAAACAAAACCAATTTCTTAGTTCCTCTAAGATACCTGGGGAGACAGGTGTTCCCCACTGGCTCTACTTCCCATTCACAATGATATAAAACTATAAGACCATAAGATATAGGAGCAGAATTAGGCCATTTGGCCCATCGAGTCTGCTCCACCATTTCATCATGGCTGATCCATTTTCCCTCTCAGCCCCAATCTCCTGCCTTCACCCCGCCCTCACCCCGCCGTACCGCTTCATGCCCTGACCGATCGAGAATCTATCAACCTCTGTCTTAAATATACATCAAGACCTGGCTTCCACAGCTGCCTGTGGCAACAAATTCCACAGATTCACCACTCTCTGGCTAAAGAAATTCCTCCTTATCTCCATTCTAAAGGGACGCCCCTCTATTCTGAGGCTGTGTCCTCCGGTCTAGACTCTTCCATCATAGGAAACATCCTCTCCACATCCACTCCGTCAAAGCTTTTCATCTTTCAATAAGGTTGCCCCTTATTCTTCTGAATTCTAGTACAGGCCCAGAGCCTCCAAACACTCCATGTGACAAGCTGTTTAATCCTAGACACATTTTCGTGAACCTCCTTTGAACCCTCTCCAGTTTCAGCCCATCCTTTCTCAGATAAGGGGCCCAAAACTGCTCTCAAAACTCCCAGTGTGGCCCCATCAGTGCTTTATAAAGTCTCCACATTACATCCTTGTCTTTATATTCCCATCCTCTTGAAATGAATGCTAACATTGCATTTCCTTTCCTCACCACAGACTCAACTTGCAAATTAACCTTTAGGGAATTCTGCACAAAGACTCCCAAATCCATTTGTGCCTCAAAGTTTTGTATTTTCTCTCCATTTAGAAAATAGTCAATCCTTTCATTTCTTCTACCAAAGTGCATGACCATACACTTCCTGACACTGGATTCCATCTGCCATTTCATTGCCTAATCTGTCTACGTCCTTCCGTAGCCTCTCTGGTTCCTTAAAACTACCTGCCCTTCCATTTACTTTCATATCGTCTGACAACTTTGCAACAAAGCCGTCATTCCACCCCCTTTGCGGCCACCGATCTCTGCTGAAGACCACTCGCAGGCTGTTTCATGGGGGAAGCAACCGCCGGCTCGATCCTCGCTGACCACGCTGACTTCAAGTGCAACACTGCCTTGACTTCCCAATCCTCCACTGGCCCTCTTAGGGTTAGTTATTTATTTATCTATCTATCTATCTATCTATCTATCTATCTACCTATTTATTTATTTATTTATTTATTTATTGCGGTACCGCGCGGAATTGGGTCCTTCGAGCCCCACTGCCCAGAAATCCCAGCCTAATCACGGGACAGGCTACAACGGCTAATTTTACGTCTTTGGACTGTGGGTGGAAACCCACGTGGTCTCGGGGAGAAAACGCACAAACTCTTGACAGGCTATGTCGGGAATCGAACCCGGGTCGCCGGTACCGTAAAGCGTTGTGCTGACTGCTACACTACTGTTGCTCCCTTCCAGGTTCTGGAACCCATTGCAGTCCTGAGAGATCTGGACTCTTCCAATTCTGGCCTTTCGCTCAGTCGTGGAATCATGCAATACAGAAAGAGGCCCTTCAGCCCGTCGGGGCCGTGCTGACCATAAACCACCCACTTACACCATTGTTTTCTTCCCTTCCCCATTCCCTTCAACTCTTCCAATTTCCATCACTCACTTACAATGGCAGAGGGAATTAAATGCAGCGTCTCCAAGTTTGCGGATGACACGAAGCTGGGCGGCAGTGTTAGCTGTGAGGAGGACGCAGGGGGACTTGGGTAGGTCAGGTGAGTGGGAAAATTCATGGCAGATGCAATTTAATGTGGATAAATGTGAAGTTATCCACTTTCGTGGCAAGAACAGGAAAACAGATTATTATCTGAATGGTGGCTGATTAGGAAAAGGGGAGGTGCAACGAGACCTGGGTGTCATTGTACACCAGTTATTGAAAGTGGGCATGCAGGTACAGCAGGCGGTGAAAAAGGCGAATGGTATGCTGGCATTTATAGCGAGAGGATTCGAGTACAGGATCAGGGAGGTACTACTGCAGTTATACAAGGCCTTGGTGAGACCACACCTGGAGTATTGTGTGCAGTTTTGGTCCCCTAATCTGAGGAAAGACATTCTTGCCGTAGAGGGAGTACAAAGAAGGTTCACCAGATTGATTCCTGCCGCCTCAGAGGCTGTGACCCTGCTGAACCTCACATCACAGCGCTAAGCAGTATTGTACCCGTATTGTACTGTCTCAGAACTTCTATATTTGTGTGCTGTAGCACTTGCTTTTTATTCACAGTTATTTTGTAAATAACACTATTCTTTGCATTTCTGGTTAGATGCTAACTGCATTTCATTGGCTTTGTGTCTGTACTCAGCACAATGACAATAAAGTTGAATCTAATCTAATCTAATCTCAGTAAAGCAGCCCCCACAATGTGAGAACATTGTCCAACCCAAACAGTCTCCCTTTTCCACTCCCCTTCCCCCCATCAAACAGAAGACACAAAATCTTAAAAGCGTGTACCACCAGGCTCCGGGAGTGCTTCCATCTTGAGGTTATCAGACGATTGGATAATTCCCCTAGTACTACAAGGATGGACTCTTGACCTCACAATCTACCCTGTTATGGCCTTGCACCTTATTGTCTGCACTGCACTTTATTCTACATACTGCTACATCAACGCTCCCTCAGTGTATTGATGTGATGAAATGATCTGTATGGACAGCGTCCAATACCAAGATTTTAATTGTACCTTAAGTTCAAAGTAACTTCTATTAGCAAAGTACATACAAGTCACCCCATCCATCCCTGAGATTCATTTTCCCATGGGCATACTCAGCAAATCTATAGAATAGTAACTGTAAACAGGATCAATGAAAGATCAACCAGAGTGCAGAGACAGCAAACTGTGCAAATATAAATAAATAGCAATAAATAACGAGAACATGAGATAACGAGATAAAGTCCTCAAGGTGAGGTAATTGGTTGAGGGAACGTCTCAATGGATGGGCAAGTGAACGTGGTTATCTCACTTTGTTCAGAAGCCTGATGGTTGAGGGGTAGTAACTGCTCCTAAACCTGGTGGTGTGAGTCCTGAGACTCTTGTAACTTCTTCCTGATGGCAGCAGCGAGAAAAGAGCATGGCCTGGGTGGTGGGGATCTCTGATGATGGATGCTGCTTTCCTGCGACGATGTTTCATGTAGATGTGCTCAATGGTTGGGAGGGTTTTACCCGTGATAGACTGGGCCAAATCCACCACCTTTTGTAGGATTTTCCATTCAAAGGCATTGGTGTTCCAATACCAGGCCGTGACGCAGCCAGTCAATACACTCACCACTAAACATCTATAGAAGTTTGCCAAAGTTTTAGATGTTACGCTGAATCTTTGCAAACTCCTGAGGAAGTAGAGGGGCTGTCGTGTTTTCTTCGTAATTTACACTTACATGCTGGGGCCAGGACAGGTCCTCTAAAGTAGTAACACCCAGGAATTTAAAGTCGCTAACCCTCTCCACCTCTGATTCTCTGACTAGGACTGGCATATGGACCTCTGGTTTCCCTCTCCTTGAGTGAATAATCAGTTCCTTGGTCTTGTTGTCACTGAGTGAGAGGTTGTTGCTACGCCACTCAGACTCAGACATGACAACGTGGGCCAAATGGCCTGTTCTTAGAACATAGAATAGTACAGCACAGTACAGGCCCTTCGGCCCACGATGTTGTGCCGACCCTCAAACCCTGCCTCCCATATAAGCCCCCACCTTAAATTCCTCCATATACCTGTCTAGTAGTCTCTTAAACTTCACTAGTGTATCTGCCTCCACCACTGACTCAGGCAGTGCATTCCACGCACCAACCACTCTCTGAGTAAAAAACCTTCCTCTAATATCTCCCTTGAACTTCCCACCCCTTACCTTAAAGCCATGTCCCCTTGTATTAAGCAGTGGTGCCCTAGGTCACAGATCTCTTGGTGACCTCCCTCACTAGTCCCCTTCTTGCATGGTCACTCAGTTTTTGAGGACGGCCTGCTCTAGGCAGATTTACAGCTGTGCCATATTCTTTCCATTTCCTGATGACTGGCATAACTGCACTCCAAGGGATATTCAGTGACCTGGAAATTGCCTTGTATTCATCTCCTAACTTGTGCTTTTCAATAACCTTTTTGTGGAGTTTCTTGGAGTGTTCATTTGTCTTCATGGTATAATTTTTGCCAGGATACTGATTCACCAGCAGTTGTACCTTCCAGATACAGGTGTATTTTTACTACAAAACACCTTTGTCAAAAACCTTCTAATATATCAATTTGCTAATTTACATTATGGTCTGGCTTTCTGAATTCCTGGGGTTCCCAACCTAGCATCCACTGACTGCTTAATGGTACTGGTCCATGGCTTAGAAAAGGTTGGGAACTCCTGCTGAATACCAAGGCTTTGTTGGCATTGGTCTGAGACAGGAGGAGGAGTCAGCAGCTGCCAATCTGTTGGCCATGGAGGAGTTAAAATATGGAAGACAACATCGAATTCACGAGTCAAGGACAGTGGAAGCAGACAAACCAATTGTCCTTGTTCTTGCCATGTGCTTGAAGGAATAGAGGCTGCCATTTTGCAAAGCTGCCCTGTAGCCTCCATCTTGTGAACTGTTTCAGAACGATTCTTGCCCTGGTGTAAGCTAATCGGAGCAATTGAACTTGGACACAAGGGGTTTCTGCTGTTGACCTGCAAAACCTGAGATTATGTTCAGGTAAATTATGCATAACGACTGGCTTGCAGAAGTAATCTCGTTATCTCGGCACGGTGTCTGAGTGACCTGGTTTGTCTGGTTTGAACCAGAGTCAGAGAACAAAAGAAGTCACCGAAAGCCCTTGGACTACATTCAATGGGAAGGTGTCTTAGGTCAGTCAGATGACCTCAAACCAACAAGAATGAAGTGTATCATTTGAACTGATGAGGAACACTGTAAGAGTTAGGAACTTCAAATTTAAAGGGGCGACGAACCCTTGCAAGGAAGATCCCCCATGCCAGGGACTGGGAGAAGAAAGGATCGACCATCTGCCCAACAGGAGATCTCTATTTCTGTGTTATAAATTGGAGAAGTGGTATGACTGAGCATGGGCACAGAGGGAAGCGTGGAATTCATGTTTCGGCCTGAGGTCGAAGTTGTTACGTTGTTGTCTGTGCAGAGACGATAAAGCGCGAGCTTCGATTAACCGCGAGTTGTGACGTGGGTTTGCTAACTGAGTTCCGTTGATCGGTCCACAAATCGGATCGATCCTACTTTTTGAAGGAGACACTCTATGAAGTCTGCACGGGGGCAGGGAGCAGAGGGGTGCTTGCTCGCGAGGTGGGTTGGCGCCATGGACGCATAGCAATTAGCGCTATTACGGCTCAGGGGCGTCAGAGTTTGGAGTTCAGTCACGACATCATCAGTAAGGAGTCTGCACGTTTCCCCCACCCCACCCCCACTCCCCGTGGAATGCATGGGTTTCCTCCGGGTGCTCCGGTTTCCTCCCACAGTCCAAAGTTTTACCAGTTGGTAGATTAATTGGTCATTGTAAAGGCTAAGGGTTATATTGGGGGATTGCTGGGACGGGGCCAGTCCCTTGCTGTACCTTCAAGATGAAGTAATAGGTGGTTCCAGTCGAGGGTGTGTGAAGGTACGTGCGCTGTGCCAGCCGAGCGCTGGACCCAGGTCACTTACCCTGGCGGGTGAAGGTTCAGAAGCCGCTGCCACTGGAGGACGAGGAGACCACCATTGCTCTCCGGCCCCACGCTGCCCCATCGCCCGCTCGCCCTCTGGGAAAGCGTCAAAGCCGCCGCCCTGGCTGGCACCGTCGAAGGCCACCCAGCTGCCTCTGGAGGTGAGGGAGGGGCTGGGGTGGGGGCTTCTGCTCTCCCAGCTTTCCACCGCGCCGTCCAAAGACCCTGGAGAGGACGACAAACAGACATCTGGCACAGAGTGGCCCTTGGTGTCCCCATTCCTGAGGTCAGAGGTGAGAGTCTCTGCAAACCAGCCTATCATCCCTCTAACTGAATTGATTTTATTTCCTACATCCCTCACATGCATGAGGAGTAAAAGTTATTACGTTACGTGTCCGTCTAAGTGTGCAATGTGCACTTTATAGTACTTTGTAATAAACAGGATGTACAACAGGAAAGTCATCCAAATATGAATAGGTTACCCCCCAAATCACTTGATATTCCCAAATAACATCAGGTACAGTACTATCAAAAGTCTTTCTTCTATATAGCTGCTGCATAACATATGCCGATGATATTAAACCTGATTGACCGTTACAGAATGTCTCTCTGGTGCTTCCTGCTTCCTCCTCTCTCCCCCTTTTCCCAACCATGATTCCCCTCTCCCTTCCCCTTTTCCAAAACCATGATTCCCTCTCCCTTCCCTTTCCCCAACCATGATTCCCTCTCTCTTCCCCTTTCCCCAACCATGATTTCCCTCTCCCTTCCCCTTTCCCCAACCATGATTCCCTCTCTCCCTTCCCCTTTTCCCAACCATGGTTCCCTCTCCCTTCCACTTTTCCCAACCATGATTCCCCTCTCCCTTCCCCTTTACCCAACCATGATTCCCCTCTCCCTTTCCCAACCATGATTCCCTCTCTCCTTTCCACTTTTCCGAACCATAATTCCCTCTCCCTTCCCCTTTTCCCAACCATGATTCCCTCTCCCCCTTTTCCCAACCATGATTCCCTCTCTTCTTTCCACTTTTCCCAACCATAATTCCCTCTCCCTTCCCCTTTTCCCAACCATGATTGCCCCTTTCCCTTCCCCTTTTCCCAACCATGATTCCCTCTCCCTTCCCCTTTTCCCAACCATGATTTCCCTCTCCCAACCATGATTTCCCTCTCCCTTCCCTTTCCTCAACCATGATTCCCTCTCCCTTCCCCTTTTCCAAAACCATGATTCCCCCTCTCCCTTCCCCTTTTCCCAACCAATTCTCCTCTCCTTCCCCTTTTCCAAAACCATGATTCCCTCTCCCTTCCCCTTTTCCCAACAATGATTCCCTCTCCCTTCCCCTTTTCCCAACCATGATTCCCTCTCCCTTCCCCAAAACCATGATTCCCCCTCTCCCTTCCCCTTTCCCCAACCTTAATTCCCTCTCTCTTCCCCTTTTCCCCAACCATGATCCTCCTCTCCCTTCTCTTTTCCCCATGATTCCCCTCTCCTTTCCACTTTTCCCAACCATAATTCCCTCTCCCTTCCCCTTTTCCCAACAATGATTCCCTCTCCCTTCCCCTTTTCCCAACCATGATTCCCTCTCCCTTCCCCAAAACCATGATTCCCCCTCTCCCTTCCCCTTTCCCCAACCTTAATTCCCTCTCTCTTCCCCTTTTCCCCAACCATGATCCTCCTCTCCCTTCTCTTTTCCCCATGATTCCCCTCTCCTTTCCCCCTTTTCCAACCATAATTCCCCTCTCCCTTCCCCTTTTCCCAACCATGATTCCCCTTTCCCTTCCCCTTTCCCAACCATGATTCCCCTCTCCCTTCCCCTTTTCCCAACCACGATTCCCTCTCCCTTCCCTTTCCCCAACCATGAATCCCCTCTCCCTTCCCTTCCCCAATCATGATTCCCTCTCCCTTCCCCTTTTCCAAAACCATGATTCCCCCTCTCCCTTCCCCTTTTCCCAACTATGATTCTCCTCTCCCTTCCCCTTTTCCAAAACCATGATTCCCTCTCCCTTCCCTTTCCCTGACCGATTCCCCTCTCCCTTCCCCTTTCCCCAACCTTGATTCCCTCTCTCTTCCCCTTTTCCCCAACCATGATTCCCCTTTCCCTTCCCCTTTCCCAACCATGATTCCCCTCTCCCTTCCCCTTTTCCCAACCACGATTCCCTCTCCCTTCCCTTTCCCCAACCATGAATCCCCTCTCCCTTCCCTTCCCCAATCATGATTCCCTCTCCCTTCCCCTTTTCCAAAACCATGATTCCCCCTCTCCCTTCCCCTTTTCCCAACTATGATTCTCCTCTCCCTTCCCCTTTTCCAAAACCATGATTCCCTCTCCCTTCCCTTTCCCTGACCGATTCCCCTCTCCCTTCCCCTTTTCCCCAACCATGATCCTCCTCTCCCTTCTCTTTTCCCCATGATTCCCCTCTCCTTTCCCCTTTTTCCAATCATGATTCCCCTCTCCCTTCCCCTTTTCCCAACCATGATTCCCCTCTCCCTTCCCCTTTCCCAACCATGATTCCCCTCTCCCTTCCCTTTTTCCCAACCATGATTCCCCTCTCCCTTCCCCTTTTCCCAACTATGATTCCCCTTTCCCTGCCCCCTTCCCACTCTCAGTCCACAACAGAGACCCAGATCAGAATCAGGTTTATCGTCAATCACATATGTCAGCAAATTTGATTTTTGTCTGGCAGTACAGTGCAATGCATAAATTACTACAGTACTGAGCAAAAGTCTTAGACAGCCAAGCTATATACCGTATATGTGTGCCCAAGACTTTTGTGCAGTACTGTACCTCACAATTTGCTCCCTTTTTGCACTGTTTAGTTATGTTTAAAATATTTCTTACTGTAACTGATAGTAATGTATTTCACTGTACCGATGCCACCAAACAACAAATTTCGCCACATTCAGTGTGTCAGTGATAATAATCCCGATTCTGATTCGAAGAAGGTACAGCCCCCCTCCCCCAAAGTGCTGACACAGGTCCGAAGGGCCAATAGCCTCGCCCCTGCTCAGTGAAATCTCCCCAGGTCACAAAAGGAAGTTCCGGAAAAGTTCCAGGAAAAGGAGGAGGAATTCCTCGGCCACACTTGGAATATCGTGCACAGTTCTGGTCCTCCGCGGTGCCGGAAGGGTGTGATCAAGCTTGAGCGGGGAGAAGATCCCACCTTTCCCATGCTGGGACAGTAAATTTCTTCCCCCGGGTGTTTACGGAAGCTTTCCTCATGACTGCGGAAGGCGAGGCTGTCGGGGAGGGTTCAACCCTTCAACTGGATGCATGAATATCGATTTTTCCTTCCAATAAAGTAAACTTCCCCCTCCCCTCTTCCTCTATTCCCCACTCTGACCTTTTACCTCTTCTCACCTGCCCATGGCTTCCCTGTCCTCCTTCCCTTTCTCCTGTGGTCCACTCTCCTCTCCAATCAGATTCCTTCCTCTCCAGCCCTTGACCTTTCAATAGACAATCGACAATAGGTGCAGGAGTAGGCCATTTGGCCCTTTGAGCTAGCACCACCATTCACTGTGATCATGGCTGATCATCCACAATCAGTACCCTTTTCCTGCCTTCTCCCCTCATGCCTTGACTCCGCTATCTTTAAGAGCTCTATCTAACTCTTTCTTGAAAGAATCCAGAGAATTGGCCTCCATTGCCTTCTGAGGCAGAGCATTCCACAGATCCACAACCCTCTGGGTGAAAAAGTTTTTCCTCAACTCCGTTCTAAATGGTCTACCCCTTATTCTTAAACTGTGGCCTCTGGTTCTGGACTACCCCAACATCGGGAACATGCTTCCTGCCTCTAGTGTGTCCAATCCCTTAATCTTATATGTTTCAATCAGATCCCCTCTCATCCTTCTGAATTCCAGTGTGTACAACCCCAGTCACTCCAATCTTTCAACATATGACAGTCCTGCCGCCCCGCTACCAGCCTTCACTCATCACTTTCCAGCTCTCCTCCTTCCCCTCCCCCCACACCTTTTTATTCTGGCATCTTCCCCCCACCTCCTGTCCAGTCCTGAGGAAGGGTCTTGGCCGGAAACGTCGACTGTTTATTCTCCTCCACGGATGCTGCCTGGCCTGCTGAGTTTCTCCAGAACTCTGTGTGTGGTGCTTAGGCTGTCGGAGACGGGTGGGTTTCCCCGTGGGGGGGTTTCTCTTCCTGGTTCCCAGCTGGTTTCCTGGTCTGACCCATCGGAAACCCCACTACTGCAAAAGCAGGGGCAGAGTCATAGAGGTGTACAGCACAGAAGCAGGCCTTTCAGCCCATCCTGTTGTACGGGGTCTTTCTTTTGCTACTTTTAAAATGGCGACTTTGTTATGTTAATCTGGGGAATGCGGCTTTGTTGTGCTTTAACGCTGAAGAGAGTTTGCGCTAGCAGTTTGTTTTACTTTAAATTGAGATAGCAGGATTCTATTAGCCAATGGGTGGTTATGTATCGTTTTGTTTTCGGATACCATGCTGTATGATATGACTGCGGACTGGGTTTTGGGGGGGAATCGGAGGAGAGACGAGGAGGACGGCGGACGTGTGGAGAGGCTCCGGTCGATCACTCAGGGTGGTCCCGAGCTGTGAGTCGATGGAATTCGGGTGGTCGTCTGAAGTTGAATTGAGCTGCAACGGTAGCACGCGAAGAACTTGGACTTTGATAAGTGTTGGCGCTTTTTTGTTTCCATTACTTTCCTCTCTGTATCAAATGCATATTAATGTCATAGAATTAGTAATATCTATAAAGTGTATTTGTTAAAATTTACTGGGTGTGCTGGCTGATGATTGATGTTTGTGATTGATTCGGACGGCCACCAACCCTGTGGGGAGTGTTGAGGTGGGTGCTGGGTTGGATTTCCCCTAGACATACACGAGCCAGTATAACTGAACGTTACACTGTCTATATGGGCCATCTTACCCATCGATACTAACCCACCTGTCTGAACTAATCAGGGCGGCGCAGTAGTGTAGTGGTTAGCACAACTGATTTACAGCGCTGCTGGCATTGCCACACTTGCAGGCTGCCCCCATCACAATCCCCAGACCATGTTGGATGTTGGCGCAAAATGACGCATTTCACTGGCCGCCTCACTGCTTCCACATGTATGTGACAAAATAAAGCTAACTTGGGCTATAACGTATTTCTGAGCGTGACTGTATGTGTTTGCTATCTTATATGTGCTTTGTGCTGTGTATGAATGTTGGTACTGTGTTTTGTACCTTGACCCTGGAGGAACACTGTTTCATTTGGCTATATACATGGGTATTGATATAGAACATAGAAATCTACAACCCAGTACAGGCCCTTCGGCCCACAATCTTGTGCTGACCATGTAACCTACTCGCGAAGCTGCCTAGAATTACCCAACCGCATAGCCCTCTACTCATGTATGGTTGAATGACAGTTAAACTTGAACTTGATTGTAATCTTAATTCCACATTTATGTATTGATTGATAAACCGAGTGGAAATGGTGCTTCCAGCCGCGCTGCCCAGCAAACCACTGATTTAACCCTAGCCTAATCGCGGGACAATTTACGATGGCCAATGAACCCACCGACTGGTACGTCTTTGGAGGAAACCGGAGCACCCGGGGAAAACCCACACGTTTGGACGTTACAGACCTCTTCCAGAGTTGAACTCCGAGCTCTGGCGCCCCCCCACCCCCACCCCCCGAGCTGTAATGGCGACGCGCTAACAGCCACGCAACTGTGGCATCCCTCTACGGCCTGCTCCTTCGTCCACCTGACCAGGTACCTCTTGACTGTTGTAACTGTGCCTGCTTCTGACAACTCTTTCCGGATGCCACCCGCTCTCAGTGCCCCCCTTCCGGGGGGGTGTCCCCTTCAAACTTGGAGGCACAGGAGACGGCAGAAGCCGGAATCTGGACCAGCGAGCAACTTGCTGGAGGAACTCTCTAAATGTCCTCTCTCTCACCTTTAACCTATGCCCTCTAGTTTTGAACACATCCACCTAGGCCCTGGAGGAATACTCTTTCATTTGGCGGTATTCGTGTATGGTTGAAAGGCAATTAAACTTGAACCTGAACTTGATCTTCATTCAATATTTGTGTGTGTGTGTGTGTGTGTGTGTGTGTGTGTGTGTGTGTGTGTGTGTGTGTGCGCGTGCGTATTTATTTACTGAGATAGGGCGTGGATCAGGCCTTTCGAGTTGTACCGCCCGGCAATCCCCCGATTTAACCCTGGCCTAATCACGGGACAACTTACGATGACCAATTAACCTGCCAGCCTGCTTGTGGCCTGTACATGGATGGGTCTTTGGCCGGCCAGTCCTTCCTGTCTCGACCCGGATACCTCGGTGGGCGCAATGTGGTTGCTGGGGTTCCGTCAGGCCTGTGAATGTCCCCAGTTGATTCCTCCCACAATCCGATACATCCTTGTCACTGCACCTCTCGGCATCCTGTGCTCTAGGGAAAACAGCCTCAGGCCTATCCAGCCTCTCCTGATGACTCGAGCCCTTCAAACCTGGCAACATCCTTTGAAAACGTTTCCCTCTCCAGCTTAATCTCCCCCTACAGCGTGATGGCTGGAACCGCACACGGTATTCTAAGTGAGGCCTAGCCAACATTGAGAAGGAAAATGGGATTGGTAAAACTGAACAGTGCGGCCGAGGAGCTAATAGTTGTGGTCAACCCGAACTCCATCAGCAGAAAGCCTTGCACACTAGGCCTCATCCCCCGGCCCCCCCCCCCGCCACAGTGTTTACCGTGAAGGCTTGCTGGGTGCTGTGCAGTCTCTCTGAGATTCTTGGGCCAAGGTCCCCATGATCGATGGTGGTCCGTGTCCTTGTCGGCCTCCTGGCTCTTGGCGGCTGTGTTTCCGCACTGGCCAAACAGTCTCTCATCTTCTAGCCATATGGGGCCGACAGGTTCGGCCCAGAGCACCAGGTTCCCCGCCTTCTCAAACGTCCCAAAGTCATCGTCGGCCTCCTCGGGCTCCCCGCTCTGCTGGGGGATGGCACCAGGGGCCTGGCCGTCCTTCCCAGCTGTCGTCATGGTAAACAGGCCTGTCGGACGCGGGCCACTGCCTGAAGCGGGACTGCAGTGCTTGTGGGCTGTGTATGGGTGGGTCTCCGACAGGCAAGCCGTTTCTGTTGCTTGCTCATCACCGTCCTCGATACCTCGAAGCATGAACTGCTGTTCTTGGAGTCCTGTCAGGCCTGTGGATGTGCCGTCTTTGCCAACATAGTCCTCATTATCTTGTGAGCTTCCCCTCCGGCCTGCTCTGTGATGGGGCTCACAATTTAGCTCCGCTCTCTGATAGCATTCACTGACTGTACTGGCTCCGTGGTAGGGCTCAGCACCTGTCTCCACCCTGGGACCACCTCTGTCATGGGGCCCATGCTCTTTCTCCTCTATCTGGCCAGCTCCATTTGCCTCCAGTGAAAAGCCAGCTCTGTGCGAGCGACCACTTTGTGCCACAGGTCCGGGATTGAGGCCATGCCCTGCCTCTGAAAGGGAATCAGCTCTGTGACAGGACCCACCCTCCACCTCTTCAAGGGGACTAACTCCGTGACAGAACCCACCGTCCACCTCTGTGGGGGGATCAGCTCCACCGTGGAGCCCGTTGTCCACCTCTTCGAGGGGACCAGCTCCACGACAGGACCCACCCTCTATCTTTGTGGTAGAATCAGCCCCATCAAGGAGCCCACCCCCTACCTCTGTGTCAGGACCAGCTCCATGAGGAGACCCCCCTTCTGCTTCCTCAGTGGTTGGAGCTCCGCGAGTGGGACACCAGCCCTCTCCGTGCGCTGTGACACGAGCCGGCGGTCCCGGCCTTCCGGGACCGACGCTGCCATCTTCCTCGCCCCTCCCTCTGGTGAGCCGGCCCGGAAGGGAGACCAGCTTCAAGGGCCGAGCTCCGTCCTCGGCCAGGCTGAGAGGGCCTCGTCTCCAGCAGCAGCCATTGGCCTGGATGCCTCTCCTGGTGGGGCGGAGGGGTGCCCAAGGTCTGCTGCCAGGATTGCCCTGTGGGGGGAGGTGACTCACCAGCTCCCCTGTGCCGGAGGGCAGGCAGCTGGCACCGTAGAGCGAGCGGCCCGACAGCATCACTTCCATCAACGGCAAGGTCCTCCCCCCATCTAAAGGCCACGGGGGACCCAAAAAGCCATCGGCCCCCTCCCCGTCCCGAAGCGTCACCCCGTCCCTGGCATCCACTCCCGCAGCCCCCAGACCGGCACTGAGCTTGAAACCTCTTCCTTTCGCCCCACCCCACCGTCCCCGTCCCTTCACCAGCTCACGGTCTCTGCGCACTGTAGCCCGTCAAAGCTGCCCCTGAAAGTGCCGGCAGAGGGTGAAGACTTGAAGCCGGTCCCGCTCTTCTTGCCCCCCCTGCTCTTCTGTCCGGTTACCAGCGTGCTGGGGCCAAGTTCTCCCAATCCTTCTGACCCATGTCGGGCGTGCAGCGGGCGTGCAGCTGGCGGCAGCGGCGGAGCTGTGGGCCCGGGATCCGACTGCAGAACTGAACAGAGGAAGACAGGTTAGAAACGCGAGAGGTCCTGCGGACGCTGGAAGAATTGAAGAACACACGCACACACTGTGTGATCAAGATCGGAAATACAAACATCAAACAAGTCAACAAATTCAAATATCTTGGCAGCCTAGTAACAAGTGATGGCAGGTGCGACACCGATATCAAATACAGAATAACAATGGCGAAAGAAGGTTTCCAAAAAATGAAGACCATATAAACAGACAGAAAGATGAGCACGTACACTAAAAACAGAATACTGCAGTGCTACATTTATTCTATCCTGACTTATTGAAGTGAATACTGGACCATTTCTCCAGCAATGGAAAAGAGACTAGAAGCAGCTGAATTATGGCTCTACAGGAGAATGTTAAAAATGTCATGGACCACACACACATCGAATGAAGAAGTTCTCAGAAAAGCCCAAGTAGTTCGATCACTCATACCAACAATAAGAGAAAGACAACTCAGATTCCTAGGACACATCATGCAGAAAGATGAACTAGAAAAACTCATACTCTCTGGAAAGATTGAGGGGAGAAAACCTAGAGGAAGATCTCGGCTTATGTACATCAAAAGCATAGCCAGGTGGCTACACATCGAGGAAATGGAAGTCATCCAAAAAACGAAGGATAGATCTGTATGGAAAACCATGGTCACCAAAGTCCACATCGGATATGGTACCTAGACAGACAGACAGACAGACAGACAGACACACACACACACACACACACTCACTCACACTCTCTCTCTCTTCTCACACACTCACACTCTCTCTCACACACACTCACACACTCTCTTCTCTCACACACTCTCTCTCTCTCTCTCTCTCACACACACTCACACACACACACACACACACACTCACTCACTCACTCACTCACACTCTCTCTCTCTCTTCTCACACACTCACACTCTCTCTCACACACACTCACACACTCTCTTCTCTCACACACACTCTCTCTCTCTCTCTCTCACACACACTCACACACACACACACACACACACTCACTCACTCACTCACTCACACTCTCTCTCTCTTCTCACACACTCTCACTCTCTCTCACACACACTCACACACTCTCTTCTCTCACACACTCACACTCTCTCTCACACACTCTCACTCTCTTACACACACACACACACACACACACACACACACACACACAATGCTGGATGAACCCAGCAGGACGGGGAAAATGTCTCGGCCTGAAACGCCGACTGCCTCCGTCCTTCCCTACATCCGATTTGCAGAGTTCCTCCCGCAATTTGTGCGCATCGTGTGCGACGTACCAACGCAGCTACAAAGAAGGCAGGACAGCGGCAGTAAGTTCCTGCGGAGTTTGAGAAGATCTGGTATGACACCAAAAAACACTCGCAAATTTCTCCAGGTGTACGGTGGGGGGCATTCTCACTGGCTGCATCACCATCTGGTATGGGGGGGGGCGGAGCGGGTGGACACAGGACCGAAACAAGCTGCAGAGAGTTGTAAAATTAGCCAGCTCCATCATGGCTACCAGGATCCGGACTGTCCAGGACATCTTCAAATGCCTCAGAAAGGCGGTGTCCATCATTAACAGCCCCCATTGCCCAGGACGTGCCCTCTTCTCATTGCTACCATCAGGGAGGAGGTACAGGAGGCTAGACTCACTCAGTGATTCAGGAACAGCTTCTTCCCCTCTGCCGTCAGATTTCTGAATGGACATTGAACCCAGGAATACTACCTCACTACTTTTTAATTTCTATTTTTGCAATACAGTACTTATTTAACTATATATTAATAGCTTACTATTATTTAATATATGACTCTCCTCTCTCTCTCTCTCTCTCTCTATATATATATATATATATATATATTTATATGTATACACACAGTAATTAATTTTCGTTTTTTCTCTATTATCATGTATTCCATCATTGAGGACCCCCATCACCCAGGGCATGCCCTTTTCTCACTGTTACCATCAGGGAGGAGGTACAGAAGCCTGAAGACACACACTCAGCGATTCAGGAACAGCTTCTTCCCCTCTGCCATCCGATTTATGAATGGACATTGAACCCTGAACACTAACTTAGTAACTTTTTTGTTTTTGCCCTACTTATTTAATTTAACTATTTTACATAATATACATATTTACTGTAATTCGTCGTTTTTTCTCTATGATCATTGAACTGCTGCCGCAAAGTTAACAAGTCTCACAACGTACGCTGGCGATATTAAACCCGATTCTGCTTTGCTCTAGGCAGGTTAGAATTCGGTCCGGTGTTAAATCAGACCCACCAACCCATCCACTCCGCCTCCCCAACCCCATCCTCATGAAAAAGAGAATCATTTCTCGGGCTATACGGCCTCTGCTTCTGGTCTGGCTGCACCAGTGAACCAGGGACGAGAGTTCAAGTCCCACAGGCCCCGGGGAATTCGAATTCCGTTAATTCAATTAACTACTCAAATTAAATTGAAAATGCCAGCAGTACTGTCCATAATGGTGTGAAATCCGTTATATAATGTTTTAGTTCTACGATCAGCATCTGCCACATCGTGCCACCCCCCGCCCCAGTGCCGAGCCGGGTGAATCAATACTGATTTTCATTCTGACAAAGGCGCAAGCGACTGGGCACGTCAGAACCCGGAGCAAGAAAGGTTCTAAAGGTCGTGGGTTAAGGGTCAAAGGTGAAACCCTTCAAGGGAACATCAGGGGGAAATTCATTATTTAGCGGAGGGGTTCCTAACTTGGAGTCCACGGACCCTTGCTTAATGGTATTGGTCCATGGCGTGCAAAAAGGTGGGGTGTCTGGGGTGTCAGGGAGGGGTAGCACCTCCGGCGGGGGAACATGTCGCGTCCTTTTCAGGGCGGTTAGTCCACCTTTGGTCCCCACCTGGCACTCAGCTCTCACCTGTGGCTCCCCGTAGCTGTTTGCATGCAACAGCGGCCACACCCCGGGCAACGGCTTCGACAAGCCGGCTAAACCAGGTGAGGGTAGCCGACGGGTCTCAAACCCTCGGTGAGATAGGGAGTTGTCTATCCCAGCATGTGAAGACAGACTCCGGCGGATTGAGTGGACCAGACCACTGGAAGGTCCAACGGTCAAGAAGGCGGTCTCTGCAAGCGTCGTGGATCGCGTAGAGCAGGACAAGACACAGAAGACGTCCTGGTCATCCACTGCACCTAGTCCCATCTCCAGTCGTCTAGACTCTGTCTTGCCACTGGATCCAGATGGGAATTGGGAAGAGAGAGTGAGGCTGACGCTGCACAACTCTCCCTCACTTAAATCCAAATCACGCGCTAGTCTCGACACCATCATGATGGTGTCGAGGTCCTGATCGACGTTAACGATGAACGTACACAGAAAGATTGGTAAACCCCCTGACTTAGAGTGCGGAACAAGCAGCCAGCGCAAGCGGTGGATGCGGGCTTGAACTGTAAAATACTGTACTATTTTAGAGTTCCCCAATTGCTAAATGCACCGAAACACGTCCCCGCGTCCAAACAACACTCACAACACGCTGGAGGAACTCAGCAGGTCGGGCAGCATCCGTGGAAACGTCGACCGATCTTTTCCACGGATGCTGCCCCACCTGCTGAGTTCCTCCAGCGTGTTGTGAGTGTTGCTTTGACCCCGGCATCTGCAGAGTATTTTGTGTGCCCGCGTCCAAACGCTGTCCAATTTACAGTGCCCCAGGAGAGGTACACGGTTGGGAGGGTATGGAGGGCCATGGTCCAGGTGTAGGTCGATGCGACTAGGCAGGATGAAGGGGCTAGACGGGCCGAAGGGCCTGTTTCTGCGCCGTGGTGTTCTGTGACCCTGTTCTGTGTCTCTTAAGAAACAAGCTGCAGCGGGAACTCAGCAAGCCAGGCACCATCTTTAATCCCGAGGCCGTGAATGCAGAGGGTGCCTGGATCACGCAAGTTTCTGTCTCTCTCCGGCCTGGATCAGACACGCAGGTTCCTGTCTCTCTCCGCCAAGCCACTGGCGACGGCACTGTAGAACTGGGGCACTGTAAATTGGTCAGTGTTTGAACGTGGGGATGCGTTTCACTGCTTGGGGAGCGATTGGGGAATTCTCGTCTGGAAGTTCAAAGTTCAAAGCAAATTTATTATCAAACTATGTACAGCACACGTCATCATGCACCATTTTTCTTGCAGGCATTTACTGAAAAGTAAAGAAATAGAATAGGATTTATGGAAATCTATGCAGAAGCAAAGACTAACGCACAACCAATGTGCAAAAAGAACACAAATGGTGCAAACAATATTTTTAAAAAATGTATATTAATGGTCTTCGAGTCCTTGAAAGGGGTTCCCAGCCTGAGGACCACAAACCCCTTACTCAATGGTTTTGGCACTTGGCTTAAAAAAGGTTGGGAACCCCTTGTCTGTAGGTTCTGAAGTCAGCTCAGCGTTGGGTTGAGTGTAGTTGTCCACACTGTAGGAAAATAGAGTCACAGAGAAGTACAGCACAGAAAAGGCCCTTCAGCCCGTCTAGTCCATGCCAAACTATTTAAACTGCCTACTCCCATTGACCTGGACCAGGACCATAACCCTCCATATCCCTACTATCCATCTACCTGTCCAAACTTCTCTTAAACGGTGAAACCGAGCTCGCATGCATCACTTGTGCTGGCAGCTCGTTTCACACACTCTCACAACCCTCTGAGTGTTCCCCCTCATGTTCCCCTTAATATAGTAACCGTTCGGGTGGGGGGTGGGGAGGCTTTACCAGATGAGATTGTATTTTTGTCTTTCACGCACTGATATGCTACTCATATCTGGCCATTTGTATTGTACTTCAAGTTGACAACATTTCATTCCTAAGCGACACACGCAAAATGCGAGGAACTCAGCAGGTCGGGCAGCATTGATGGAAACGTGTAAAGAGTCTACATTTCGGGCCGAGACCCTTCTTCAGGACTGAGAAGGAATAGGGAGGATGCCAGAATAAAAAGGTGGGGGGGTAGAGGGGAAGGAGACTAACTGGAAGATGGTGGGTGGAAAAGGTCAAGGAAAGGAGAAGAAAGAATTGGTTGGAGGGGAGAGCGGACCATAGGAGAAGGGGAAGGAGGAGGGGACCCAGGCGGAAGTAATAGGCAGGTGAAAAGTCAGAGTGGGGACTAGAGGAGTGAATTTTCTTCACTGATAGGAGAAATCGATGTTCATACCATCAGGTTGGAGGCTACCCATATGGAATATGAGGTGTTGCTCCTCCACCCTGAGGGTGGCCTCGTCTTGGCACAACATTTTGTTCCTTCCTCGTTCAACTCAAAGCACTGAAATCCATGCACATTTGTGCCGGCTAGCGAGGTGCAGAACCATGAACGCGACAACGAGAAGCGAAAGTTGGACGGTGGCTGTAACTTCCACGAGGTCTGGTCCCGAGCCCAGCGAGGAGTGGACTTACACAGACCCTAGTCTCCCGAAGCTTTCCCAAGTGACCGCTGTGAAAGGCTTTAACGCTAACCGGATCCAATCCTATCATCTGGTTCGATCTGGATAATTCAGAGGTCCATTAACCAATGAGAACAATCCCAATATTCCTATTTTCCACAGAATTCATTTATTCTGTCATTTATACTAATTTATAGTGAGTCTTCTTTGTGGCTTTCTGT
Organism: Mobula hypostoma; assembly: GCF_963921235.1. Lineage (NCBI taxonomy): Eukaryota > Metazoa > Chordata > Chondrichthyes > Myliobatiformes > Myliobatidae > Mobula > Mobula hypostoma. The sequence goes on along the minus strand of NC_086106.1, from coordinate 11,142,014 downwards.
TGGGGGAGCTGCATCGGTGCTGGTGATGCAAAAAGACTAAATACACTCATCAGAAAGGCTGGATCCATCCTTGGCTACAACCTGGACTTTTGAGTTAATAGTGGAGAGGAGGTCACTAAACAAACTGTTATCCATCATGGACAATCTGATACATTCTCTCCATGACCTACTGAATAAGCAGTGGGGCACCCTTTCATACAGACTCACTCAACTCCACTGACACAAAGATCGTTACAGAAAATCTTTCCTACCAAATGTAATGAGCATATACAACAGTTCATCTCTGAGTGACAGGAGAACGCACATCATAGTACAATAGTCTCTAATAGTCAATAGTGAACATTGACTTCTCTAACTTCTGTTAATGCCCCACCTCCCCTTCGTACCCCATCCCTTATTTATGTAATTTTTTTTCCTTTCCCCTTTTTTCCCTCTCTTTTTTCTCCCTTTGTCCCTCTCACTATACTCCTTGCCCATCCTCTGGGTTTCCTACCCCCTCCCCCTTTCCCTTCTCCCTGGGCCTCCTGTCCCATGATCGTCTCATATCCCCTTTTGCCAATCACCTGTCCAGCTCTTGGCTCCATCCCTCCCCCTCCTGTCTTCTCCTATCATTTCAGATCTCCCCCTCCCCCTCCCACTTTCAAATCTCTTACTCACTCTTCCTTCAGTTAGTCCTGACGAAGGGTCTCGGCCCGAAACGTCGACTGTTCCTCTTCCTAGAGATGCTGCCTGGCCTGCTGCGTTCACCAGCAACTTTTTATAAGTGTGTTGCTTGAAATTCCAGCATCTGCAGATTTCCTCGTGTTTGCGTTTTTAGATTGTCTAGACAGCACGGGTTACTGACACACAGCAGGAGATAAGACATGTAAACTGGCATGACAATGAGGCACAAACACAAGACGATACGCAGATGCTGAAAATCCAAGACAATACACACAAAATGCTGGAGGAACTCAGCAGGCCAGGCAGCATCTATGGAAGTGAATAAACAGTCGACGTTTCAGGCCGAGACCCTTCATCAGGAGTGGAAAGGAAGTGGGGAGAAGTCAGAGTGAGAAGATGGGGGGAGGGGAGGAAGAAGTACAGGTGGCAGGCGATAGGTGAAACCGTGAGGAGGGGGGTGAGATAATGAGCTGGGAAGTCGATGGGTAAAAGAGATAAAGGGCTGGAGAAGGGGGACTAACAATGAGACGCTCTTGGAAGCACCGGCCAAACGTAAGACAGCGGGGTAGATTAATGACCAGGGTCAGACACCTTAGTAACTGAGCACACGGGATCGCCCATACCCAGCCAAGCGGTTTTGTCCCTGAGTACATCAGCCCTCGATAGTGTACATGGTCTGCCCATCAATAATTGGGATCTTTGTCCACCCGGAGAGTCAGCCCTCACGACGCGGTGGTGTAGCTGTTAGCACAACACCCTGGAAGCGCAAAGAAGTTCGGAATCCAGTCCCGCCCTCCTCCGTAAGCAAGTTTGTACGCTCCTTCTCGTGTACGCTTGGGTTTCCTCCGGGTGCTCTGGTTTCCTCCCATAGTCCAAAGGTGGACCCGTTAGTGGGTTGATTGCTCATTGTAAGTCGCCCCGTGATCAGGCTGGGGTTAAACTGGCGGGTTGCTAGGCAACACAGCTCAAGGAGCCGGAAGGGCCTGTCCCGTGCTGAATCTCGAAATATAAATCAATAATTAATACTAAGTATGGGTTCTCAGAAGCTTCAAGACTCTGCTGGGAAATCTTTGTCCCAGAAAAGACTCGGGAGTCAATATTGTTTACTGTCACTCTTCAGCTCACAAGTGTAAAGGAGAATGAAATTATTGTTGCTGGAAACCATGTAGCAAAAAAAAATTAAGCATTAAAAAAACACAATAAATATGGCATGAATATAAAAGCAATCCTCTAAAGCACAATGCATAATAATTGATATACATACACTCTGTGGCTTCTTAAGTAGGATCACCAGCTTGTTAATGCAAATCAGCCAATCACGTGGCAGCAGCTCAACGCATTAAAGCATGCGGGCATGATCACGAGGTTCAGACCGAACATCAGAATGGGGGAGAATTGTGGTCCGAGTGACTTTGACCAGCAGCACGTGATTTCCCCTTAAGCAATATACTTCTAAATCAACATGATGATCTACAGATTTCACAATTTAACAATGAATCGCAGGGTTTTAGAGGGTTGACATATGTGTACTCTGATAACTTTGGTTTGAACTTCGATTGTCGGTGCCAAAGAGGGTGGCTTGAGAATCTCAGAAGCTGCTGATCTGGGATTCTCGCTCACAGCAGTCTACAGAGAACGGTGTAAAAAACAGCAAAAACTTCCAGTGAGCGGCAGTTCTGTGAACGCCTTGCTCATGAGGGAGGTCGGAGGAGAATGGCCAGACTGGTTCAAGCTGACAGGAAGGCGACGGTAACTCAAGCGGCCGCCATGGTGTGCAGAAGAGCATCCCCCGAACGCACGACGCATTGAACCTTGAAGCGGGTGGGCTACGGCCGCAGAGGACCACGAGCGTGCACGCGTGGCCTCTTTGTTGGCTATAGGAGGTTCCTAATGAAGTGGCCGCTGAGGGTAGACGGACTGAGTGTGCATAAAGTGAAGCTGGCTGGCGTGCAAGCACTGCTGGTGGGGTGGGTCAATGGGTTAATGATCGGCTTGGGGAACGTAACTGACTTTGAGTCCAGTGGTCCAGGAGCGGATGCTGCATAGCCTCTCCCCTGATGGGAGTGGGACAAACAGTCCATCAGCTGTTGAAATACGAGTGTTTGAACATTCAGAGGTCTTGTCAGTTATCGTGCTCCATTTGTCAATATGCAATTCAGTCGAACCATTTGTCAGACTCAGCACATCGAAGTAACGCTGTAGCTATTGAAATTGTATTGCCTCACCTGCTATTAACTTTGTTCTCAAGAATATTAAAAAAACTTGGTGTCCTTTGAGTTAAGTCAGTGGCCCCCACCACTGGGCCGCGGACTGGTACAGGGCTGCAAAGCATGTGCCACCGGGCCGCGAGGAAACGATACGATTTGGCGATAGGAGTCAGCTGCACCTTTCCTCATTCCCCGTCACGCCCTGTTGAGCTTGAACGCACGCGAGGTCATTACCCCCGCGTCATCCATGTCAGCGCGGGAAGGAGATCGACTCCTCGAGCTTGCAAATGACGGCGGGCTGAAAAGTATGTTTGACATAACATCTCTGCCGGCATTCCGGATCAAAGTCAAGGCTAAATATCCCAAGATAGCCACGAAAGCACTGAAAACGTTGCTTCCATTTCCAACATATCTCTGCAATGAATTCAACGAAAACTAAATTGCAGAATAGACTGGACATAAGGAACCTCCTTCGAGTATCGCTGTCTCCCATCACCCCTCGATAGGACCGTCTTGTTGCAGGGAAACAAGCCCAGGGCTCCCACTGATTCAGCGATATTGGTGTGTTACAATGATTTTATATGTTCATACGGGGAAAATATGTGCTGTGTGTTTAATATCAAAACATTACTTAAAATGTTATGATGCTATTGACTTACTTATATAACCATATAACAATTACAGCACGGAAACAGGCCATCTCGGCCCTTCTAGTCCGTGCCGAACGCTACTCTCACCTAGTCCCACCGACCTCCACTCAGCCCATAACCCTCCATTCCTTTCCTGCCCATATACCTATCCAATTTTTCTTTAAATGATAATATTGAACCTGCCTCTACCACTTCTACTGGAAGTTCGTTCAACACTTACTTCAAGCTCCCCTGTCCTCCCCTGATAATTGACTTATCACTATATTCATGCGAGGAAAATATGCGCTGTGTGTTTAATATTAAATTCGTTAGATAAACCCTTTTAGAAACGAAATTGAGCATATTAGCCACTTATCACCTATATTCCGGTCGTGATTATCACCCCCCCCCCGGAACAGAATCACCAAAAACAATTTGTAGAAAAAAATCGGCACGTACACGCATGCGCAAGGGTTCATGGTCATTTTTTGTCTTTCTCGGGGTAAACACAACGTATTTGACTGCTACTCTTGTCCGTTGGCAACCCTACCTCCCCCCTCCCCGGGTCGGCCGGTCCGCAAGAATATTATCGATATTAAACCGGTCCGCAGTGCAAAAAAGGTTGGGGACCCCTGAGTTAAGTGCACTAAGTTCCTGGGAGCTCACATCGCAGACGACCTCACCTGGTCCCTCAATATCACCTCCCTGAGCAAGAAGGCACAGCAGTGCCTCCATTTCCAAAGGAGATTGAAGAAAGCGAGTCTCCCCTGTCCCATTCACCTCCACGTCTTAACTGAATTTTACAGGAGCACCATTGAGAGCGTCCTGACGAGCTGCATCTCCATCTGGTTCGGGAACAGCCCAGCATCAGTCCAGGAGTCCCTACAATGGACTGCAAAACTGTCCGAGAGGATCATAGGGGTCTCCCTACCATCCATTGGGACCACTGCGTACACAGGGTTCTGAGTATTATCAAGGATCCCACCCATCCATCCAGCACCCTCTTTGACTTTCTACCACCAGGCAGGAGACTGCGATGCATAAAAACAAGAACGGCCAGTTTGGGAGATCCCTCAGGCCACTAGCTTCTGAACTCCCTGCCATGTTGCATTCAAAGTGTCACCGGTTAATCTGTTCTGTACCTCACAATATTTAATTCATGCATTTTAGTTTGTTTATTTATGTGTAATTAATCTGTAGATTTTATCCTTACTTTCCTAAATTGTTATCTGTGTGTTATGTGCACTACTGTGCTTTACGCCCTGGTCTGGAGAAATGTTGCCTCATTTGATGGTTATACATGTATATAGTTAAATGACAATAAGCTCCACTTGACTTGAGAAGTTTTTAACTGAGAGAGTCTCCATCCAAGTGAATGCCTGCTTGTTGTGATGAACAGAGACCTTTTGTATCAACCCGTTTCATAGTCTCCGGTAACTCAGTTCATCAGGCGTGGCACGTGGGGCAGTGCCAGGCCTGGCTTGCCGACGAGAAAAGCTTGGTTAGAGAGGTGGGTGTTACGGAGGGGACTTTGAAGCGGAGCAGCAGAGAGAGTGAAGGAAGGAATTCCAGGACGAAGCTTCTAGAAAGCAGGAGGCTCAGCTGCGATCGAGCTGGAGATTCTGAGGGAGACTGATTTGGAGGAATTCTGTGTTCGTGAAGAGTTCGTGAAGATATGAACCCTAGTTGTTTTAACTACGTGAACGATCGACTCACTTCAATACGGTTAGGTTGAGGTTATTTGGCCAAGGGGAATGTCGTCCCCTTTGTGCTTCTTGATCCCGTCACTCGAGATTCCGTGTCACGCCACCCTGCCACTTTGATCTGGCCCACGCCTCCGTTAACCAGGTCCAACACTTGCCCTCAATGGATCTTCCTCCGGGAGGAGAAGATGGCGGCGTGACGCAGCGCGCGCGGCCTCTCCGGTGATGAATATCTGTCAATTGTCAAGTAGGAGGCCGTGCACAATTCTGATTTGATGGAGACAGACATGAGAGCACAGAGGAACATCTGGTGAAACTTCTGAAATGCCTGTTTCACTGCCATTGCTACTGTGTGATCCGAAATCTCTGGAGGAGAAGGCCCCGAATCCTCGGCTTTGCCTGTTGCTGGTGGCCGGGGTCGGGGTTGAAGCGCTCGGCAGAGATGGTGCTCGGTGCTCGGTGTCGGAGGGCTGGTCGGAGGCTCAAAGTGTTCAGACGGACTCAGAGTCGGACTGTGGTTGGGTGCTTCCAGGATGCTGCATCGGCAAATTTGCGGCGCTGGAAGCTCATGGCAGGGAGAGTTTCTCTTCCTTCTACCGTCTGCATGAGATGATGGGCTATCGGGACTTTGAGACTTTTTACCGTGCCCATGGTGTGCTCTTTATCAAATTACGGTATTGCTTTGCACTGTTGTAACTATATGTTATAATTATGTGGTTTTTGTCAGTTTTAGTCTTGGTCTGTCTTGTGTTTCTGTGATATCATACTGGAGGAACATTGTATCATTTTTAATGCATGCATTTCTAAATGACAATAGACGAGGACTGAGTGTCCTCATAGTCTAACGTAATCTAATCTAATCTTGCACAAATCAGCCGGTTTGTTGGGAGGGGGTGTGGCCAGGATTAGCCAGAGTGCAATTAGGGTTCGTCGGGGCGTCTGGGCTCTTGTACGTCAGGATTAGGATAAGGGTAGGGTTGGGGGGTGTATACGTGAGGTTGCGAGAGAGAGGGTTGTGGAGATTAGTGTCGTGGGGTACGTGGGGCTGTGGCAGATAGGGTAGTGGAGCCACTTTAATCTGGCCTATGACTTTCATTAACCTGGTCCGACACCACGTTTGGTTTAATTAACCGGGGGAGAGTCAGGGTCTGAGAGAACTCAGTAGGTCAGGTGGCATTAGGAAAGAGGAACAGAGTTAAGATGCGTTCCATCAGGGCGATGTGTCACGGCGTCCAGGCTGGAGTCAGTGCTGCCCCCCGGTGTTCGCTCGGCAGAAGACAAGCTGCATTGCAGCCGACTGCAGATTTCTGCTGCATTCACGGACTCAGGGTCTGGACTACATTTTTTTTTACTGCAGTTGCATTTTTACTGATATCCTGCATGCCTGAGGACGAGGCCATAAGCTGCGGTGTCACGTGAGAAGAGGCGCAAGAGCAAGTATGCTCCACCGGGGAAGGTGTTGCGTGGCGTCCAGGCTGGAGTTGCTGCTGCCCTCTAGTGTTCGCTCAGCAGAAGACGAGCTGTGTTGTCCTCATGGCTCAGGTCTGGGTTCTTTTTTTGTGTGGCTGTACTTAATTGATATCTTTATGTGTTTGCTCTCCTGTGTGTGATTGTTGGTACTATGTTTTTCACCTTGACTCCGGAATAAAGACTGATTTATACTCCTGCGTCAAATCAACACCGTAGGTACCGACGCACACCTCTCCCAAAATGCAACTACACGTCGCGGTGACGCAGACCGCAACAACTGTGATTGGTCCGCTTGGAGGCATCGCATTTCCTCCTACGCTGCAATAGCTTCCCATTGGGCGACTGAAGGGCAGGGAAGGAACTCTGGCTGCAGTGCTTTCCATAAAGCTTCACAGACCTCCGAAATTATGGAGGACACATTTCGCTTGTACGAAAAAAAGACACTCGCTTTAAACTTGTTTACCCCGAGAAGGACCACCATGACCATGAAGCCTTGCGTGGGCAGGTGTGTGCGCATGTGTGACGTGCACGAATTGTAGAGCGACGCAGACACACCAACGCACAAGTATAAATGCTCACAACACGCGTAGCCCACTTGCGTAGGTTACGGCGTCCATTTGACGCACAAGTATAAATTAGCCTTAACACTGTCTCATTTGGCTGTATTTATCGGTATTCAGGTAGGGTTGAATGACAATGAAACTTGAATTGAAGTTTCAGGTCAAAGCTCTTCATTGGAACTGGAATTCAAGATCCAAGATTCAAGTGCGTTTGCTGTCAAAGAATTGTATAAATTATACGACCTTGAGATTTGTTTGCTTACGGGCAGCCACACAGCAAGAAACCCGAAAGAACCCAATTAAAAAATAAAAAGACCAACACCCATTATGCAAGAGAAAGAAGAAAGTAGAAATATGCAAACAATTGAAGCAGACGACAGCATTCCAAACCTAACTGAGTCCTCGGATCCAAGCACAGAGACAATAGACAATAGACAATAGGTGCAGGAGTGGGCTATTCGGCCCTTCGAGCCAGCACCACCATTCACTGTGATCATGGCTGATCATCCACAATCAGTATCCAGTTCCTGCCTTATCCTTCATAACCTTTGATTCCGCTATCTTTAAGAGCTCTATCCATCTCTTTCTTGAAAGCATCCAGAGACTTGGCCTCCACTGCCTTCTGGGGCAGAGCATTCCACATATCCACCACTCTCTGGGTGAAAAAGTTTTTCCTCAACTCCCTTCTAAATGGCCTACCCCTGATTCTTAAACTGTGGCCTCTGGTTCTGGACTCACCCATCAGCGGGAACATGCTTCCTGCCTGCAGCGTGTTCAATCCCTTAATAATCTTATATGTTTCAATAAGATCCCCTCTCATCCTTCTAAATTCCAGCGTATACAAGCCCAGTTGCTCCAATCTTTCAACATATGACAGAGACTCGGAAGGACTAAACAAAACCAGGAATTTTATTAACAAAACAAAACAAAATTGTTGAACTTACAAGGTCTTGGATACACTCAGAAAGGATCAAGACAACTGAGCCCACAAGGGGTTCATACTGCCCCTTTAAATACACTCCAGGGCTTGAAAGAATTTCGAAGCCCAGCTGATAAAACCCTAAGATTGCTTAGAAGCTAACAAGTAGCTGCTCAAAAAAGAGACAAAAGTCCAAGGGTACTCAATTGGACACCTGCAAAGTTCCAGAGAATTAATTGGAAGTAATCTAGAACAATTGCAAAGTAAATGTAAACCAGAGAAGACCTCACAATAAACAAGGTGCAACAATACAGATAATTAAAATTAATAAAATGTGGAGAAAATAGAAAAAAAGGCAAAAACTTCCAAGTTCTTTATCTACTCCACCAACGAATGAGGTCATGGCAAGGATATAAATAGATGGAGGCAGTGGCAGGCCATTCAGCCCCCTTCTGACTGCTCTCCCATTCACGGTGGTCTTATAGATTTACAGAGAGATACAGCATGAAATCAGGCCCTTCAGCCCATCAAGTTCACCCTGACCATCCACCTCTCATTTACACTAATGCCACTCTAATCTTTTCCACTTTCCCGTCAACCTCCTCAATTCTAACACTCGTCAACAAACTAGGAGCACCTTATACTCCTGGTTGGGAACCCCTGTATTGAAGGATCAGGGGCTTAGAGGTCAGTTGTCTGTCTCAGCTTACATGGGTGATCAGCTGTTGGGTTGGAGCAGGGTCAAGAGGATAGGTTGCTGAGCTCGGAGAGGGGAAGTAACGGGAGAAGGGTGCAAGTTCAGGGTGTGAACAGGGAAAGTTAGTGGGCCTCTCGCTGAACGGACAAGAGGAACAGAGAAAGATGGGTGGTTTCAAACAGTTCTTGTCTGGGAAAGTTGTCCGGACTCAGGAATGGCAGGAAAATGGACGCAGAGCTATGGGGCTTGACAGTGACTTTTTAAAAACTTTATTTCTACTTCTAATGCATTTTTTTTTCCTTTTCAAAGTGGATGGGGTTCTATCAAAGTCCCGAACCTAGAGCTGTACTCAAACCTCGGTTCTTTACGACATTGGTTCCTGCTTCCAGGGCTCACCAACCGGCCGTTTTTTGATGTCGCAAGGACGCGGCTTAGTAGAAGAGCGTGCCCGGGGGTTCCGAGGCTTCGTGACCCTGGGGACGAGCCGATTCCCAGCCGGTGCCGCTGACCGAACCATCGCGGGAGAGAGCAGAATATCGGGAACGGCAGATCAGCTGCCGGGGACCCTGTGCTCGGATCACGCTCTCCGTCTTGTTGTCAATTTTCGAGTCAGAGAACTCGGGGTGGGGGGGGGCGGGGGAAGCGACGTGGCAGACTTTAACATCAAAAATCAGTGAGTCGTTTTGTTTCTGTCTCCTCTCTTGCTGAGTGACACCTCTCTGTCCCTTTATTAGGGAGCGAGAGAGCCTGAGGCATATCGAATCGTGGGGTGAACAGTTAGTTTTTGTTGTATCGCATGGTCTCTTCGGAGCGACTTTGCTGATGTTTGCCTGGTGGTGGAGGTGTGGATGCTTTTTCCTGAAGTAACTGGGGTAGGGTAGGGTTGGTGCTTTGCGAGGGGGGGGAGAGTGGGGGGGCTGTGGGGTTCTTACGTTTTTACTGTCTTTTTTTTGGGTTTTCTTCGGTTTTCATGGCTGTCTGTGAAGAACAAGAATTTCAGGTTGTATACATGCTCAGAATCAGATTTATTACCACCGGCATGTGACATGAAATTTATTAACTTAGCAGCAGCAGTTCAATGCAATACATAATCTAGCACAGAGAGAAATTATTATAATAATAAATAATATAAAACATAATAAATAAACAAGTAAATCAATTACATATTTTGAATAGATTTTTTTAAAATGTGCAAATAACAGAAATACTGTATATTAAAAAAAGTGAGGTAGTGTCCAAGGTTTCAATGTCCATTTAGGAATCGGATGGTAGAGGGGAAGAAGCTGTTCCTGAATCGCTGAGTGTGTGCCTTCAGGCTTCTGTATCTCCTCCCTGATGGTAACAGTGAGAAAAGGGCATGCCCTGGGTGCTGGAGGTCCTTAATAATGGACGCTGCCTTTCTGAGACACCACTCCCTGAAGATGTCCTGGGTACTTTGTAGCCTAGTGCCCAAGATGGAGCTGACTAGATTTACAACCTTCTGCAGCTTCTTTTGGTCCTGTGCAGTAGCCCCTCCATACCAGACAGTGATGCAGCCTGTCAGAATGCTCTCCACCGTACAACTATAGAAGTTTTTGAGTGTATTTGTTGACATGCCGAATCTCTTCAGACTCCTAATAAAGTATAGCTACTGTCTTGCCTTCTTTGAGACTACATCAATATGTTGGGACTAGGTTAGACCCTCAGAGATCTTGACACCCAGGAACTTGAAGCTGCTCACTCTCTCCACTTCTGACCCCTCTATGAGGATTGGTTTGTGTTCCTTCGTCTTACCCTTCCGGAAGTCAGATATTAAATGGAACTAGGGAAGTGGCAGAGGCTCAGATGTCTTTTGGATCTTGAGTGGGACAGGAACAGAGGGGTGGGTGTTGGAGGAGAAGGTGATGGCTATGGACCTGAAGTGAACATAACGTCTGGACAGATGGAGGCAAGGGCAGGCCATTCGGCCCTCTCTGACTGCTCTCCCGTGGCTGTTCTTACATTGGTCAGGCTTGAGGTGGATTATCTGACGGAGTGGGGGAAGAACAACGACCTGGTCCTCAACACTTCTAAAACAAAACAGATGATCCTTGACTTCAGGAGATCAAAGGACAGAGTACACACCCCCCTCCATATACACGGGGAGGTAGTGGAAAGTGTGGAAAACCTGAAGTTGCTTGGAGTTATGTTGTCAAAACGGCTGACATGGATCACCAACACCTCGCTGCTTGTAAAAAAAAAAGGCACAACAAAGACTCTTCTTCCTCAGAAAGCTGGAACAGGCCAAACTCCCACAAAAGCTGTTGCTTAACTTCTACAGAAGCACAATTGAAGCCATCCCGACCAGCAGCGCCACGGTGTGGTATGCCAGCTGCACAGCCGCTGAGCGACAAGACCTGCATCGCTGGTGAAGGCGGCCCAGCGAATTGTCAGGATGGAGCTCCCAGGACTGGACACCATCTACTCCAGCAGACTCAGGAGGAAAGCAATCAGCATAACCAGAGACACCACACACCCCGGCCACTCCCTGTCTGACCCGCTGCTGTCCAGCAAAAGGTTCAGGACACTGAAAACCAGAACAAATAGACTGAGGAACAACTTCTGTCCCAGAGCTGTGGCCTCCATCACACCACTCCCACAGAACAATGACTGAAACTGTGAGCACACACATGCACACACAATGACTCAAATACTTGCACTTAATGGCACTTTGTGCATTACTGTGATATTCTGGTGATGCTGCAACTTAATTTTCTGCTACTTATCTATTTAATACTGTTTTTCCATTACTGTCTTGTTTTTATCTGCCACTTTATTTAATTATATAACCATATAACAATTACAGCACGGAAACAGGCCATCTTGGCCCTTCTAGTCTGTGCCGAACTCTTACTCTCACCTGGTCCCACCGACCTGCACTCAGCCCATAACCCTCCATTCCTTTCCTGTCCACATAGCTGTTCAATTTAACTTTAAACGACAACATCGAACCTGCCTCAACCACTTCTGCTGGAAGCTCATTCCACACAGCTACCACTCTCTGAGTAAAGAAGTTCCTCCTTATGTTACCCCTAAACTTTTGTCCTTTAACTCTCAGCTCATGTCCTCTTGTTTGAATCATCCCCACTCTCAATGGAAAAAGCCTATCCACCTCAACTCTATCAATCCCCCTCATAATTTTAAATACCTCTATCAAGTCCCCCCTCAACCTTCTACGTTCCAAAGAATAAAGACTCAACTTGTTCAACCTTTCTCTGTAACTTAGGTGATGAAACCCAGGTAACATTTTAGTAAACCTTCTCTGTACTCTCTCTATTTTGTTGACATCTTTCCTACAATTCGGTGACCAAAACTGTACACAATACTCCAAATTTGGCCTCACCAATGCCTTGTACAATTTCAACATTACATCCCAACTCCTATACTCAGAGCTCTGATTTATAAAGGCCAGCATACCAAAAGCTTTCTTCACCACCCTATCCACTTGAGATTCCACCTTCAGGGAACTATGCACCATTATTCCTAGATCCCTCTGTTCTACTGCATTCTTCAATGCCCTACCATTTACCATGCATGTCCTATTTTGATTAGTCCTACCAAAGTGTAGCACCTCACACTTATCAGCATTAAACTCCATCTGCCATCTTTCAGCCCACTCTTCTAACTGGCCTAAATCTCTCTGCAAGCTTTGAAAACCTACTTCATTATCCACAACTTTACCTATTTTAGTATCATCTGCATACTTACTCATCCAATTTACCACCCCATCATCCAGATCATTAATGTATATGACAATTAACATTGGACCCAGTACAGATCCCTGAGGCACACCACTAGTCACCAGCCTCTAATCCGACGAACAGATTAGTTGCCTGAGAGGAAGCCAAACAGAGTTTCATTGTACCAACGTATAATGACAATAAAGATCATTCAATTCAATTTTGAGAGTTATAGAAGGCAATTCTAAAATGCTTTCAAACACATCTCTGAGTGTCCTGTTTCTGTTTGATATCTCCTCCTCAGTCTGGGAACTCTGGCTGCCGGAGTGATCCCTGACATCAGGAGACCACTGCTCTACTCTCTCTACACCCGTGACTGTGTGGCTAGGCCCCACTCAAACACCATCTAGTCATAGTCATAGTCATACTTTAATGATCCCGAGGGAAATTGGTTTTCGTTACAGTTGCACCTTAAATAATTAAATAGTGATAAAAAAATAATTAAATAGTAATATGTAAATTATGCCAGGAAATAAGTCCAGGACCAGCCTATTGGCTCAGGGTGTCTGACCCTCCAAGGGAGGAGTTGTAAAGTTTGATGGCCACAGGCAGGAATGACTTCCTATGACACTCAGTGCTGCATCTCGGTGGAATGAGTCTCTGGCTGAATGTACTCCTGTGCCCACCCAGTACATTATGTAGTGGATGGGAGACATTGTCCAAGATGGCATGCAACTTAGACAGCATCCTCTTTTCAGATACCACTGTGAGAGAGTCCAGTTCCATCCCCACAACATCACTGGCCTTACGAGTGAGATTGTTGATTCTGTTGGTGTCTGCTACCCTCAGACTGCTGCCCCAACACACAACAGCAAACATGATAGCACTGGCCACCACAGACTCGTAGAACATCCTCAGCATCGTCCGGCAGATGTTAAAGGACCTAAGTCTCCTCAGGAAATAGAGACAGCTCTGACCCTTCTTGTAGACATCCTCAGTGTTCTTTGACCAGTCCAGTTTATTGTCAATTCGTATCCCCAGGTATTTGTAATCCTCCACCATGTCCACAGTGACCCCTGGATGGAAACAGGGGACACCGGTACCTTAGCTCTCTTCAGGTCTACCACCAGCTCCTTAGTCTTTTTCACATTAAGCTGCAGATAATTCTGCTCACACCATGTGACAAAGTTTCCTACTGTAGCCCTGTACTCAGCCTCATCTCCCTTGCTGATGCATCCAACTATGGCAGAGTCATCCGAAAACTTCTGAAGATGACAAGACTCTGTGCAGTAGTTGAAGTCCGAGGTGTAAATGGTGAAGAGAAAGGGAGACAAGACAGTCCCCTGTGGAGCCCCAGTGCTGCTGATCACTCTGTCGGACACACAGTGTTGCAAGCACACGTACTGTGGTCTGCTGATGACTCAGCCATCCGAGGCAGACTTTCAGACGGTGACGGGGAGGCACGCAGAAGCGAGACGGGTCAGCTGGTTGAGCGGCAGAAACCTTGCACTCGACATCAGAAAGATCGAGAAACTGATCGTGGACTTCAGGAAGGGGAAGTTGAGGGAACCCACACCAGACCTCGTCGAGGGATCAGCAGTGGAAAGAGGGAGCAGTTTCAAGTTCCTGGCTGTGAACATCTCTGAGGATCCGTCCTGAACCCAACAGACTGATGCAGTTACAAAGGAGGCACGGCAGCCGCTGTATTTCATTACGAGTTTGAGGAGATTGGGCATGTCCCCAAAGACAGTTGCATATCTCTACAGATGCACCATGGCGTGCATGCTAACTGGATTCATCACCGTTTGGAATGGTGGGCACTGCACAGGACCGAAATAAACTGCAGAAAGTTGCAAACTCAGCCCGCTCCATCATGGACACTGGCCTCCCCAGCGTCCACGACATCTTCAAAAGGCAATGCCTCAGAAAGGTGGCATCCATCACCCAGAACATGCCCTCTTCTCAGCG